>NW_024412433.1:4544787-4560380 GCF_014898765.1 Herpailurus yagouaroundi
CCCCCGGCCCCCGGGGCGGGTGTAATTAGCGCTTGATTGCGAGCGCGAGGCGGGAGGCGCCGCACCGAGGTAATGAGCGGGGTGATCACAGGCCTGCAGACGCCGGCGCTGACGAATGCTAAAAGGCCACTGGCGGCGTTGGAGGCTGAAAAATTAGGGTTTTTAATGATAATTTTATGCAGAATAATTGTCACAGTGTGACATAAATGGTTAGCTCCTCGGGCGGGGCCTCGGAGTCCCACAGGAAGCCGAACTGCGCCCCGCGTTTTCGGGCGCCTGCCCAGGGCCGGGGGTTCGGGGAGTTTTGCAGCTGCCGGCCGACCCCCGCGGCTCCCCTTGCGGGGTGTCTGTCCCCGCGGGGCCCGCAGAGTCCCGGGAGAGGCAGGCGGCTTGCGTTTGCTCGTCGTGACACTCCGTCAGTCAAAATGGTCTGGTCGCGGCCCTCGGGGTTGCGATTTCTTGGCCTTCTATCACGGTGGTGGGGATTAAACAAAACCGCCCTCTCGAGAGCAGGCGGGGCCACTGGGCTCTCGGTGACCCAGGCGGGGCCACCAGCGACCAGTGTCACTCGAGATGAGAGCAGGGACTGAGAAAGACGAGAGAACCACCTGAGGGTGCCTGAAGGAAAAACTATGCTGACTATACGTATATGTCCTTTTACAGTTTATTTACGTAGAGAGAGAGCGCACCTGCAGGAGCGGGGGAGGGGCCGAGAGAGAGGGAGAGAGAATCCCAAGCTGGTTCAGCACAGCCAGAGGCAGAGCCCTACCGGGGACTCGATCTCACCAACCGTGAGATCGTGACCTGAGCCCAGATCAAGGGTCCCATGCTTGACCCCCTGAGCCACCCAGGCACCCCCTAAAGATATACTTTTTAAAGCAGCTCTCCTCAGGTGTCGTTGGCATACGGTAAATTGCGCCTGTTTTTAAGTGCACAATTTGATAAATCTGGACCTATGCATTCAGGACAATATGCATTCACGAGATCATCCCCACAATCAAGGGAGTGAGCACACCCATCACCGTCAGACGTTTCCCTGCCCCACTGTTATCCCCCCCCCATTATTATCCCACTAATCTGCTTTTCTAGCCCTGTAATTCAGTCTGAATTGGCCAGTGTTGTACATTTTGTCTGGCTCCTTTCATGCAACGCGATTACTTTGAGATTCAGCATATTGTGCCGTGGATCCATAATTCACTCCTTTCCATTGCTGAGTGGTATTCCCCGGTATGGGACTGCCACAATGTGTTTATCCGCTCGCGTGTTGAAAGACACTTGATTGTTTCCAGTCTGGGGCTATTACAAATAAAGCTGCTATGAACATTTGTGTACTAGCCTCTGTACGGGTGTCTGCTTCCATTCCTCCTGGACGTGTGCCTAGGGGTGGAATGGCTGGCTTGTATGCGATTGAAAGATAACCTTCTAAGAAACCGCCAAACTGTTTCCAAAGTGGTTGTGCCAAGTTGCACTCCCACCAGCAGGGTACGAATGTTCTCGTTGTTTCACATCCTCGGTAGCGGTTGCTTATGGAAACTCTTTAACTGTAGACCTTCGAATAGGTGTGTAAAAATATCCTGTTGTAGTTTTGAGTTGCAATTCCCTAACGACAAGTGATGTTGAGCACCTTTTCATGTACCTATTTGACATCCATCGGTCTTCTTCAGTGAAGTGCCTGTTCAAATCTTGTGTCCCCCCTCCCTTTTTTTTTTTAACATTGGGTTGTTTTCTTAAAATGTGAGATTCCTTTATATATTCTGAATACAAGCCCCTCATCAGACATATAATTTGAAAATATTATCTCCCAACCTATGGGTTGTACTGTCTTCTCTTAAAAATGCCTTTTAGGAAAATAAATGCCTTTTAGGGGCGCCTGGGTGGCTCAGTGGGTTAAGCATCTTCTCAATTTCAGTTCAAGTCATGATCTCACAGTCCTGAGATTAAACCCCCACCTCAGGCTCCACACTGAGCATGGAGCCTGCTTGGGATTCTCTCTCTCTCTCTCTCTCTCTCTCTCTCTCTCTCTCACACACACACACACACACACACACAACATAAATAAACATTTTTAAATGCCTTTTAAAGAATAGCAATTCTTAATTTTGGTGGAATCAGCTTGTCAATTTTTTTCTTTAGAAATTACCTTGGGTTATAATATCTTTTAAAAAAAAAAAAAGTCTTTGCCTAACCCAGAGCCACAAACATTTCCTCCTAAATTTTCCTCTATAAATTTAATAATTTTACATTTTGCATTTAAGTCTGTGACCCATTTTTTTGTTAATTTCTGCATATGGTGTGAGGTATAGATCGAAGCTTTCTTCTTTGCATGCACATGACCGAGTGTCCCGGCACCATTTGTCAAAGGGTCTTTCCTTTCTGCCCTGAATTGCCTTTGCACTTTTGTCCAAAATCAACTGACTACATGTGCATGGGTTTATTTCTGGACTCTCTTAAGTGTACACACAGGACAAAGCCTGACTGATTCAACTGGTAAAGAGCCACTCTTAAGTTCAGACCATTTATCACTTACGTACACTGTGAAAAGAGGACTGGCCAATGGTGCCAATGCCTCGTCCCACACACCAAGGACAACTCCTGCCAAGACTTAGATCAGCAGGGGTTCAAGACCTTTGCTTGCACAGCCTGTGTGGATACACACAAGGTTACCAGAGCTCCATGGTAGAGCCATTCCTCTATATTTGTCTTCTATTTTATTGTCCTGTTTGTCAATTTTGACATCAGTACCACATTGTATTGAATACTAGAGCTCTATAAGAAACCTCGAAGTCAGGTAGTGTAGGTTCTTGGGTGTCGTTCTTTGTCAAAGATGTTTTGGCTATTCTAGCTCCTTTGCATTTCCGTGTAAGTTTGAAAACCATTTTGTCAATTTCTATTTTAAAAAAAAAAGCTGCAGGGTTCTGACTGGGGTCAGAATCAACCTGGAATCTCCCCAGTTGACCCATAGGTCAATCTATAGATTTGGGGAGAATGGACATAATAAACACAAGAAAGCTCTCCGTTCCTTTAGGTCTTTAATTTGTCTCTGCTGTGTTTCTTACTTTTCAGTGTACAGGGCTGGCACATATTTGTCAGATTTCTCCCTAAATATTTATTTTTGGTGCTTGGTAAATGGTATTTTTTATTGTAAATTTTTGATCATGTGTAGCTATTATATAAAATTAATAATTTATTTTTCCATATTGATCTTGTATCTTGCAACCCTGTTAAGCTCAATAATTGTTCTCATAACTCATTGTAAGTTCCGTAAGATTTCTATGCAGGCAGCTGTGTGATCTTTCAATAAACATAGCTTTACTTCTTCAGCTGATGCACTTTATTCTTTATCTTGCCTTATTGCACTGGCTAGTATCTCCAGGGCAATGATGAAGAGAAGTAGTAACAGCAGACAACTTTTCTTATTCCTGATCTTAGAGGAAAGCCTAAGTCTTTCACCATTAAGTAAGAGATTAGACATTGGATTTTTGTAGATGAACTTTTTCAGATTGAGAGAGCTCCCCTCTATTTCTAGCTTGCTGAGAGTTTTTATTACTAATGGATATCGAATTTTCTCAAATACCTTTTCTGCATATTTAGACATGATCATACAGTGTGTTTTCTAGTCTGTTAGTATAATGATTTATATTGATTGTTTTTCAAATGTTAAACCAACCTCGCCATCTTGAGATAAACTACACTTGATCATGAATATTATCCATTTTAATAAATTATTGGGTCTGATTAGCTGGAAAAACTTTAATCTGTATCTATGTTCATGAGAGATATTGGTCTGTAATTTTCTTTTCTTGTAATGTCTTTATCTGGTCTTCATATCAGAGTGACACTGGCTTCAAAAATGAGTTGGAAAGTGTCTCTTCCTCAACCATTTTCTTGAAGAGCTGGTATAAAATTGTCATTATTTCTTTCTTAAATGTTTGGTAGTGGGGCACCTGGGTGGTTCAGTCGGTTGAGCATCTGACTCTTGATTTCACCTTGGGTCATGAACCCAAGGTCATGGGATTGAGCCCCATATTGGGCTCCATGCTCAACATGGAGCCTGCTTAGAATTCTCTCTCTCTCTCTCTCTCTCTCTCTCTCTCTCTCTCACTCCCCCTCCCCCACCCCTACTCACACACTCCCTCTCTAAAAAAAATTAAAAATATATTTGGTAGCATTCATCAATGAAGCAATCTGGGCCTGGAGTTTTCTTTATGAGAAGGTTTTTAAATATTAATTCAATTTCTTTAATAGCTGTTGTACTACTGAAAATATTTCTTCTTGGGTGAGCTTTGATAGCTTGTATCTTTCAAGAAATTTATCTCTTTCAGCTATGTTGTTGAATTTATTGGCATAAGTTGTTCTTTATTATCCTTTTAATTTTTTTTTTTAACGTTTACTTATTTTTGAGACAGGGAGAGACAGCATGACGGGGGAGGGTCAGAGAGAGAGGGAGACACAGAATCTGAAATGGGCTCCAGGCCCTGAGCTGTCAGCATGGAGCCCGACGCGGGGCTCGAACTCCCAAACTGCGAGATCGTGACCTGAGCCGAAGTCGGATGGTTAACCAACTGAGCCACCCAGGCGCCCCTTAATCTTTAAAAGCTATAGTATTATCACCACTCTCATTCATGATATTGGAATTCATTATATTGTTTCTTTTGTTTCCTTCCCTGATCAGCCTTGTTTTTGATTTCATTGATTTTGTTTGTTTGTTTGCTGTTTTCTATTTCACTAACTTCCACTAAGGTCTTTATTATATTTCCTTCTTTGATTACCTTGAGTTTCATTTGCTCTTCTTCCAGTTTCTGAAGATAGAAACTGATGTCATTGATTTGATGATTTTTTTTTTTATTTTCTAATATAGGCTTGCTTTTGGTGTTGTACATGTCCCCCTGTGTATTACTTTAGCTAAATCCTGCAATGCTAATGTTATATTTTCATTTTCAATCTATTTTAAATTCTTTCTAATTTGTCTTTGGATTTTTTTCTTTGAACCATAGTTATATAGAAGTGCGTTATTTAGTTTTCAAATACTTGGGTATTTTCCAGATATCTTTCTAGTCTTGATTTCTAATTTTATTTCCATGTGGTAGGAGAACTTACTTTGTATCTCTTTACTCCTTTTCAATTTGAGTCTTCTTTTATTATCCAAAATATATTCTGTCTTAGCAAATGTTCCATGTACACTAGACAGGAATTTGTATTCCTGTCTAGTTATTGAGAGGGGTGTGAGAGGAGTGTTCTATATATGCCAAATGAGTCAAGATGCCTAGCACTGTCATTTAAGACTTCTATACCTTTCTGTTTTCTGCCTACTTGTCTTACAAGTTATTGAAAGAGAAGTGTTGAAATCTCTGACTATAATCATTTTGTCTACTTCTCTCTATAGTTGTATCAGTTCTTGCCTCAAATATTTTGAAGCCTTGTTATTAAGTACACGGATGTTTAGCATTATTATGTAGAACTGACCTCTATCATTATGAGAAGATATCTTTATCTCTGGTTTTATTCTTTGCTCTAAAATCTACTAAGTCCCCTATTAATATATCTAGTTGATGTTAATATAGATTTCTCTTGAATGGTGTTATCATAGTATATATTTTTCCATCTGCATGAGTTATCTATTGCTGCATAAAAAATCACCATAAACTTAGAGACTTAACACGCATTTCTTATCTCAAAGTTTCTGTGGGTGAAAGTTTGGAAATTGCTTAGCTAGGTTCTCTACTTCAGAGTCACTCACAAGACTGCAATCAAGATGTCAACAAGGGCCAGGGTTTCATATGAAGGATCAACTGGGAAAGAATCTGCTGCCAAACTCATATGCTCATCAGCAGAATTCAGCTCCTCAGGGACTGTGGACTGAAGGTCTCAGTTTCTTGCTGACAAATGATTGAAGGCCAACCTTAGTTTTTGCCTTTATTTTTAAAGTAGATTTCTTGTTGGCAGCCTGTAATTGGATCTTTTTTTTTAAATCCAATCTGATAGTCTGCCTTTTAATTGGATGTTTACATCATTTACACCTAATGTGATTTTGATATGGCTAGGTTCAAATCAAACATCTTGCTATTTTTTTCAATCCCTTCTTTGTTTACTGTATCTTCTTTTTTCTACCTTCTCCTGTATTAATTAAGGAATTTTTATGATTCCATTAGTCTCCTTTTTTGACTTATTCTATAAAAATTTTGTTGTGTTATTTTAGTGGTTGCTTTGGGGTTTATAATGTATACATCTATATCCACCTGCTCTCAAGTATTAACTATACTATCATATAGAGTACAACAGCATACTTCCATTTCTCTCCTCCTAGCCTTTGTGTTAATGGTATCACATATTTTACTTCTACATACAATTCCTGCAATAAATTTTGTCTTGTTCTAATAGCCCATACGCTTTTAAATATATTGAGATAATAAGAAAAAAAGTTTGTATGTTTACCCAGGTAGTTCTTATTTCCAGTTTCCTTCATCTCTTTGTAGAGATCAAAAATTTCACCCAGTATCATTTTCCTTCTGCTTGAAGGACTTTCTTCAACATTTCTTATAGCGATGAATCCTTTCAGTGTTTGTGTGTTTGACAAAGTCTTTATTTCACCTGAGTGTTTGAAAAGGGCTTTTTTAGGTAGAGAATTCTGGGTTGACAGGGTTGTTTTTTTTTTTTTCTTTCAGTGTTTTAAACACATAGCTCCACTGTCTTTCAACTTAACATTTTTTAGTGAAAAGTCTTCTTTATTTTTGTTCTTTTGTAATAATGTCCTTTTCCCGGCTTAAAATTTTTCTCCTTATCACTGATTGTAAGCAGTTTGGTAGTAATGTATTTTGATGTAGTTTGTTCGTGTTTCTTGTCCTTGAGATTCCTTGAGTTTCTTGGACTTGAGGGCTTATAATTTTCATCATATTTGGAAAAATTTGGGTAGTTATTTCCTCACATTTCTTCTGTGTGATCGCCTCCTCTCTTTCAGGGACTCCAATTACACGTATATGACACCATTTTAAGTTGTTCCACGGCTCACTGGTGCTATCATTTTGTTTCTTCTGCAATTGGTTTATCTTTTGTTCTAAAATACCTCATCTGCCATTATTCCCATCTAATGTATTTTTCATCTCAGACATTATGGTTTTCAACTTTACAAGTCCAATCTTCGGTCTTTTTCGTATCTTCCACACCTTTACTTAATATGTTCAACCTTTTCGGGGCGCCTGGGCGGCTCAGTCGGTTAAGCAGCCGACTTCGGCTCAGGTCACGATCTCGCGGTCCGTGAGTTCGAGCCCCGCGTCGGGCTCTGTGCTGACAGCTCAGAGCCTGGAGCCTGTTTCAGATTCTGTGTCTCCCTCTCTCTCTGACCCTCCCCCGTTCATGCTCTGTCTCTCTCTGTCTCAAAAATAAATAAACGTTAAAAAAATTTTTTTAAAAAATATGTTCAACCTTTTCTCTAGCTTCTCAAACATACAGAATCGGTCTTAATAACAATTTTAAAGTTCCTGTCCACTAATTCTATCATCTGGGTCAGTTTTAATTGACTGAGTTGTTGTTGTTTTTTCTCTTTATCTTATTGGGTGCTGGATATTTTTCTATCCCTATCAATATTTTTGATCTCTACTCTGAAATGTAAAGTTACTTGGAAACACTTTGATCCTCTTGGGTCTTGCTTTTAAGCTTTGTTAGGCAGGATCAGAGCAGTGTTAAGACTAAAGTTAATTTTTTCCCTACTACTGAGACCACACCCTTCTTAGTAATCTAACCATGCCCCATTATATATGCGGTTTTAAACGCTGGTTGTTGAGAACAGACACTATTCCTGAACTTCTACATACCATGGGTATGATTCCCTCTCTTTTGGGGTGCTATTTCTCCCGTCTTGAGCAGTTCCCTCACACACATACACTAATCACTACTCAACTGAATACTCAAGGGGACGCTCTGCAAAGTTCTTTCTCTGTGAAGACACCCCCTGCCCAGTACTCTGCCTCTCAAACTCTACCTGCCTTGGCCTCCCCAGACCCCTATATCTATCTCCTTAACTCTGAGAGTCACTGGGCTCTGCCTGGGACCTCTTCACTCTGTCCCACTCTGGGAGCCCAGAGTCCCTTTGGGAGGTCAAGAAATTCAGTGTTTGCCAATCATGTTGGTAAGTTCAAACCTTGTGATCCATTTCTGTCCTCAGCTGCAGGCATTCTCTACTTTCTAGCTTACGTTAGTGAAAGCTGGGTGAAAGGCATTTGGAAATTCTCTGTGCTATCTTTGCAACTCTTTCCATAAATCTAAAATAATTTAAAAATAAAAAGAGTTTTAAAAACTTAGTTTGCTTCACACCTTAGGTTCCAGCCTCCCACTTTACGGTATCAGAAAAATACTGCTTTTTACTAAGAAATGAGAAAGAAACACCTACTCAGAGCACAAAATATTGTGAATTCCATCAATAGCTCTTCTGACAAGCCAACAAGCTCACATCTGGATGTTATAAAGAGCTGAGATATATGCAGACCGTTAGGGCTACAGCTTATCCACTGTGTGATAGAAACTAATTTCCTGGCTTCAGTTGGCTTTTCAGAAATCATACAGGTCCAGGACATTGTTTAATAAGGACTTTTCAAATGCCTTTGTATTAACATGGAGCTTTTTAAACCTCTTTTCTTTTGTCTTCCTCTTTCTCCTCCTCCTCCTCTTCTTCGCATCCCTTGTCCGCCTCTATGTGTCTCTCCATATGAATCTTTCTCCCTGGTGATTTAATTTGACAGTCTTGACTTATTTAAATCCTGGTTATTGGGGGAAAGTTTGAGATAAGTGATGAATATACCAGAAGTTCAGGCAGAACTATGCAACAGCTGACTTAGAATCCCTTCGATATCAATGATTATAATGGAAAATGCTTGCGGATTCCATTGAACACCTCTACAATAACATAGCCAACTACCTTGAAGGATAAAAAGGTAATAGATGTCAGAAAGGGCTTGGGGTTTCGACCACAGCTTTTCAGCTCTAAAGAGTCCCCCTAAAGTTAGACTCCGAGGAGGTCTGGCTTCAGGTAGTATAAACATATTATCACTTTGACAAGAAAGAGCTACCTTCTCCAGAATCTTTTTATACATAGTAGATTTTAGGTCATCCTTAATTTTTTTACCTTACAGTAGAGAGGGGGTCGTTGACCTACATACAGAGCCATTTCATTTTCTTACTCTTGATGACAATGGTCTCCACACCTCGGGACCCACTTCTGCTCCAACCCCTTTTAGTCAGCAATTCACCATGGGTGCAGGACTTTAAAACCTTTGAGTCTCTGAGTTCCTGGGATTAAAAAAGAAAAATTATCTGTGCTTCCTTCCAACCAGCAAGCTTCAGAATTCAGAATTCAACACACAAAAAAGGATATCAGAGCTTTAATCTAGGAGCCTTTTGAAGAGATTTTCCCAAAAAGAAAAGTTCCAGTAAAGTTACTCTCTTCACGTTAGTAACCTGCTTGTCAGCCTCGCCCTATTTATTATCAGACTCCTCTCCTTTACCCTCTTTTTTAAATCTGAGATAATTAAAATGAGAAAAGGAGGGGTAGAAGCCTGATTCTTCCCCCCCCCCCCCCAGTCTGAAGTTATCTTGCTTTGAACGGAAGTGAGGAAGACTTCCTTCCCTCATGAGCATATCAGTAAAAAGCATACATGTTTACTTTTTTCGTCCCGGTTGGATTAATTTAACTCGGTAAAAAAAATCATTCAGAACCCAGCGCCAGACCTGTGGAAGCAGCTAATCTCCTTAACAATCACCGAAGAGAACTATTGGACAATGCTTTTCTAGTTCAGACGAGGCAAGCTGAAATCCAGGCAGAGAGAAAGAAAGTATGACTTTTCCCGAGGCAAGAAAGGCACTCTCTGGCCAGGTTCAAGCAGAGATAACTGTTCAAAGTCCTCGCACCAACTCCAAATGTCTCCACGGGAGGTTTACCTACACAAGGTGCCGGGCTCGTGGGTGTTGATACATAATCTGGAAAACTGTGTGCTCTTTCCACACCCCAGAGGAGTGGTTGATTTATTGAGGGGAAGAAACATGGCCTGATTCAACAGGAGTCTGAGGCATCAGAAGGATATTAAAGAGCAAGGTGTCATAGAGGGGCCACCCCCATCGGGTGATTTGATATTGGTAGAACTTCACACATTCCTGAACATTTCCAACGGTCTTACTTCTGATGGTCCTCCAGCAGACCTGCAAGGCATGAGAATTCCCAATCTGCAGACCAGGAAACTGAGTCCCATCGAGGGCCCATGTTTTGCAAGTAAGGTGGCACACAGTGGAAATTGCCAAAAGCCAAGTGTTGGAAGAGACACCAATGCTGAACGATCACCTCTCCCTTGTTCACCTAAGTTCTTTTCACACACCCTGTACAGTCAGGAAGTCCCTGCACATCTCCAGCCAGCACCTTCCAGACATGTTCTATTACAGGTGTCTATGCCCCTTCCCTGACCCTTGATGGCCTCTCAGGTAGATTTGTCAGCTTTCGGATCACTTGCCAAGTCCCGTTTGAAAACCTACAACCCACTGTCAAGAATTAGAAGAGGTAATAATGGAAGCCAAGTCAAACCTTTACCCTCTGGGCAAAAGCCTTGATCAGACAATATGCAAATGGCCAAGATGCAAACAAAAAGGTGTTCAACATCACTAATCATCAGGGAAATGCAAATTAAAACCACCAGGAAGGGTGCCTGGGTGGCTCGGTCTGTTAAGCGTCCAACTTCAGCTCAGGTCATGATCTCACGGCTCCTGAGTTCGAGCCCTGCGTCAGGCTCTGTGCTGACAGCTCAGAGCCTGGAGCCTGCTTTGGATTCTGTGTCTCCCTCTCTCTGCCCCTCCTGCTCATGCCCTCTCTCTCTCTCTCAAAAATGAATACACACTGAAAAAAAAAAACTTTTTTTAAACCACAAGGAAAAATTTCCTGCTTCACACCCATCAGAGTGGCTAAAGTCGAAAACACCGACAAATACTGAATCTCACCAAGAGTGTGGATCAGCCAGAACTCTTGTACTTTGCATAATAATACAATCACTTCACTAATATGTTCGGCAATTTCTTTTAAAGTTAAACATACACCTGCCAGCTCTTCCACTTCTACGAATTTACCCAAGAGAAACGAGAACATATGTCCACGAGAAGACTTACACAAAGATGTTCACAGCAGCCTTATCCATAATAGCCAAAAAACAGAGATACCCAAATGTCCATCAATATCAATAGAAGAGGGAATTTGGAAATTGTAGTATATCCAGACAATTAAATATGACTCAGAAATAAAAAAAAAATTAACGAGTTACTCACACACACAACGATATGATGAATGTCAAAGACATTATGCTGAGCAAAAGAAGCCAGACACCAAAAAGGAGAAAATTCTAGAGAACTAAACCATGAGAGAGATCAGAACAGTGATTGCCTGTGGGTGAAGACTGGCGGCCAACACAAGGAAACTTCCAGAGACAGCGAAATATTCTACATTTTGATTGGAATGTCATTTACACAGGCACATTCCTTTGTCAAAATGTATACAACTGTAGTCTTAAGACCTGTGCAATCCTCCATATGCAAAGTTTACCTCACTTTAAAAATTCGTACGTACCTGCATACATAAAACTTTTCTCTCATCCAGGTGTTGATGAAGGGATGCTGGTGAAGCTTCTAGAAAGTCAGATACTACTTCAAGGGCAAGTGGGGCACACAGTGGAGATGACGTCACAAAGTCTGTTCCTTAAATCATTTCTCAGTTTGCCAAAATGCAGGGTTTCGCTTGCAGTCCGGGGAGAATGTGCCCACAACATCATCACCAGCCACAACCATCCGTCACTTCAGAAAAAATGTAAGTGGTGGCCATTGCTCAGAGAGAAACCCTAAGGATTGAAATGGCCGGCTGGTCTCTCTCTCAATCTCCCCCCACCCTTAAGGATTTGTCCATTCACATCAGCCCTTTCAACTGTAAACATTTATGCCTGATAGTCTCACAGCTTAGCATCTCGGAAGAAAGGGAAAGAGAAGAAAACACAGAACAGAAAGGGGCGGGTGGCAGGTCCCCAAAGGAGAGCCTCAGCAGAAGGTCCAGGGAAATAAAGTGGAACAGCTCCTCCATCAAAGTCGTGGGGCAGTGGCTTCCCCGTCCCTCATTCGGAGCCAGCTGGGGAGTCTATCCACAGGAGGGAAACTTCTTGCAATGGCTTCATTAGAAAACACGGCTGTATTTTCTTCCCAAGTCTCTCCCCCGCGTCCCCTGCCCCCCACAGGCTGGCACTTGCCCAGCACCCAGACAGTCGCTCCCACCCCCACCCATGGACCCCGCCCTGGGGCTCCAATCACCCTGCCCCGGGGACGTGTCTCCAGCCCATCAGCCCACATGGCAACCCTGAGGAAGAAACGGAGCAGCAACGATGATCCAACAAGACTGCTTCGTAACACTCCCTGCGTATGTCATCTCGCATGAAACCCCTTCTGCCTGTCAGAGGGACTGGACGGCAATCGCGTAAGGAGAAGGGCGAAGGCAGCCAGGACTCTCCAAGGACTCCAGAGACCCCCGGCGATAGGAAACATGGTTCCATGTTTTGGTGGTTGCTGGATCATGAAGCTGTCCAGTGATAGCTGGGGTTCCCATCCCAAACGGGGTGTGCTGGCTGTGGGGTCACCGTCATCTCCCACGTCCCTAACCTTGAGATCATTGCCCAGACCTCAAAAACTGAATCCAGCTGGGGAACACGGGAGCTTGCGTGCAGAGCTGCTGGCATGACCTGGTGAGAAGCAGGCTGCTGTTACCTGCCCCATGGACCAAGTCCACGAGGCTGGTGACCTCCCCTGCCTTGTCCTGCCTTCTGGGTCCTGCAGCAAGTTTATCCAGAAATTCTTGTGAAGCGCCCAGAGAAGACACACTTCTCCCCGCCCTGAGGGGCTGCATGGAAGATGTTCTCCACTTCCTGAACGAGTGGATCCATGACTGAATGAAAAGTTCAGAAGTCACTTCTGGAAAATGCCTAGCACGGTGCCTGGCTCAGAGAGAGTTTAACAAATGATACGACAGGCGAGTGGCCTGACGAACAGCTCTGAAGCCAGAGTAGTTGAGATCTCCACCTTGCCGCTTCCTGCCCATATGGCCCTCATGCAAGTCACTGGTCTTTTAAGCCTCAAGTTTCCCACCTGCAAATTCCACCTACCATGCAGATTTGTCGCAAAAACTACAGATAACCTTTTTTTAAAAATAACTTAAAAGATCAAGTACTAGAGACCTCTCAGCTCAGATCCAGAGGCTGTGAAATACCTCCTTTGAAAGCTTTGTATAGACCGAGTGATGTGGGGGGGGGGGGGGGGTACGCCTGGGTGGCTCAGTCGGCTAAGCGTCCGACTCTTGATTTCGGCTCAGGTCACGATCTCATGGTTCGTGAGTTCGGGCCCCAAGTTGGGGTCCGCACTGACAGTGCGGAGCCTGCTTGGGATTCTCTCTCCTCTCCTTCTCTCTCTGACCCTCCCCTGCTTGCTCATGCACACACTCGCTTTCTCAAGAATAAAAAAAAAAAAAAAAAAAGGACGAGTAATGGGGAGGGAGGAGGGGGGCAGATGACGGCCAGCGTTGAGCAGGCCCGGCCTCACAAAACGCAGCGAGGCTTGGCGGGTCGTTGTCAACGGGGAAGAGAGCAAGTAAACAGCAGAAAAGTATTCTTGTGGACTTCTGCACCTGAGAGATTGCCGGGCGGTGCCTCAGGAAGATGCTGGAAGGTAGATGGGAGCCGTGTGTCGGACGTGGGCTCAGAGTCCTACTTCCCCACTTAGAAATAAGTTAAAATGACATTAATTCAACAGCCCTCGATGGGCTCATCTTTATTAACTCCTGCCTTGTGGCTCGAGCTCCTTCTTCTGTGTGCTGTCAACCTCAGGCCGCTGTAACAGCCTGTCACCACAATCATCATCAAAGACGGCGATGAGGGATGGGGGGTGTTAGTGTTTGCCCAAGCTGCTTTGTATCAGAGGCTGTTCAGACAATACAGTGTCTCCTTAATCCCCGTAAGACAGAGACAACTTGTTCTGGCAGGCCGAGATGGGAATGTACCCTTGGTTCCTGACAGGGGCCGTCTACACCGGCCCCAGGCCTTCGTGAGTCGCCTGTCAGGACAGCAAGAAACCTGCTCACGGAATCTGCCCTCAGAGGAGAGGACTCAGCCGAAGCTGGGCTGCCCACACAGTCGAACCAAAGCTTGGGTGGTGCTGTCCTCGCTGGGCCACTTCTTCTCCACTAGAGACACTGACACGTACAAGGTCAGGTCTGGGAGGCCCCCGAGACTGCTCTCACTTATCACCACCCCTGCCCTGTCCTTCAGACTCACCCTCTCGGAGGTACTCGGTACATACTTCCTGAGATCGCTGCTTATATCCGGACAGGGCAATGGAAACTCTGAGCACGTTCTGGGACCCTGGAATGCTAGCCATTTCTGAGACTCCGTGAACTGTTGCTGTGGCTGGTGGGGGATGGGTTTGCTATCATCAACCTCCGTTGTTCCTGTTTCGAGCCATAACTCTGATCCATTATGGAAATTTCGAAGATACGGGCAGGCAAAAAGGAAAGAAAAGCGTCCCTCGCCCCATCATCCACAGGTAAACACACACCGGCCTATACATTTCTAGGTTTGTTTCTCTCTGTGCCTGTATGTATCTGGTTTTAAAAAAAAAAAACAAGACTGTTCAGTGCTGTTTTGTAACCTAATCTTTTCCCATAACCACTGCAAATAGCTTTCCGTGTCATTAAACAGGCTCCCACACCTTCATTTTCGATGACTGCCCAGTGAGCGCCAGCAGAGATGTGTGCCTCAGTCAATTGTTTGTGTTGTTTTCTCTCGTGCGTGTGGTCTGCAACTTACCCCGCTACCTGCTCGAAGGAAGTGCCCAGATTTAGCCAATTAGAGCTCTTCATTAAAAATGAAAAGGGCACCCGCAGCCCTCTGGAGGATGGGCTGGTTGCCCTCGTTCTTCTGAAAGGTATCTTCGTTGCAAATAGCAACTTGGACATCAGCCAGTTAGGCTCTGGACGTGGAAGAGAGGCCGGGTTGTATTTCCCGGTGGACTTCTTTGGAGAGGCTGGGCGGCTTAAAAAAAAAAAATAGTAGAAGGAAGTGTTTTTGCCATTGTTTGTGAGCGCACACAGGCTCAGCGGCAAAATGAGACGGAACCCTTGATTTCTAACCTCCTGCTGCAGTGTTCAAAATGCCTCCCAGAGAGGCAAAGAGGAAGCTACTCTGAAGCACTCTGATTGTAAAATTTGCATCCTCTCTTAGCTGGTTATTGTCCCCAAGGACATTTCACATCAAATTGTACTTGTTTGTAAAGATTTTTCACCCAAGACAGGCCACCTCTCAAGATAACTGCTGATACGGAGGCTAGAGAAATAGAAGGAATTAGAAATGCCAAGAGTCCCGGGGTAGAAATATACACGGATTTAAGGGCAGCCACTTCCAGCCTGGAAACCCTCGACGGATGATCTCGGTTCAGCCCCCCAGCTAAGTATGTAACAGGAAAAAAGAGCAGCGACACGAAGGAACGCTAAAAGATGTTCATTAACGAGATGCGCTAGTCCAACGTGCTTTCAGGGAATACCA
>NW_024412433.1:4565380-4602402 GCF_014898765.1 Herpailurus yagouaroundi
GGCGCGCCTCCTGCTGCGGCACGGCGCCGACGCGGGCGCGCTCGACTACGGCGGGGCCTCGCCGCTGGCCCGCGCGCTGCAGACCGCAGCCTTCGCCGCGGAGGCCGCGTCGCAGCGCACGGTGCAGGCGCTGCTCAACCACGGCTCCCCCAGCGTGTGGCCCGACGCCTTCCCCAAGGTAAGGGGGCCCCCCGGGGGCGGGGCTGCGGGGGGGCTCGCGCCGCGTCTCAGATTCAAGGGCCCCCCCGCCCCACCCCCCCCCCGCCCCCCCCCCCCCCCCCCGGTCCCATATGCAACTTCTGATGGTGTGGGGTGGATGTGCATGTCTGACAAACTCCCGGGTGAGGCCGAGGGTGCTGGTCTTGGGACCACACTTAGAAGAGCAGGACCCAAAAGCCTCCTGGCCGGAGTCACTAGAAAATTAAGTTGCCTGGGGCGCCTGGCTGGCTCAGTCTGTAGCGCATGGGATTCAGTCCCAGGGTCGCGAGTTCAAGCCCCACCCTGGGGGAGCCTACTTTAAAAAAGAAAAAAGGAAAATTAAGTTGCCTACCTGACTGTATCCGTCCATAGTAGTTACCTGGTGATGCCAGGCACTAAGTTCCACGACGTCATCATGGCCCAAAATATTTTGGCAGCTTACCTCTTGGTGTAATTGGTAAACAATAGGTATGGGTCTCCTGTGGGATCTGAAACGAAATACCCACTCTGACCACCTACCTTACCGATGAGATTAAGGAAAGCACTTCACACTGTTTGCAGATCTTTGTCATTCCGTCCACACCACACTCCTGGGAAATACGCCAGGCTCATGACGGTCTCCTACCTGGGTTTCAAGCAGGTGAAATGCCCCTCGCTGGGTCAGGGCTCTGTTGGGACCTCAACCCCGCTTTGCAGACTTCACTCTGAGCAGCTTGTCACTTTTCCCACGTGTCAGATCTACCCTGAAATGATAAAGATGACGACTAAAGATGTCCCATCAGAGAAAATACTTAGAAGGTGGAAAATGTTTCCAAAAGTTCCCCAAATATTGGTTGGGATAAGAAGATATTGTCCTCCCCATAAAAGACTTCACTGAAGGGAAGTCGTGCCATTAGATGTCAAATCGAGCATGCTTGATTTAAAAATTATCCCCAGGCTCGCCAGTCATAAGCAAGAGACATACTTTGGCCTGTTAAGTTTTGAACAAATATCTGAAAAGCTACTACTTTTAAAGGACAGTACTCGGGGTGCCTGGGTGGCTCAGTTGGCTAGGCACCAGACTTCGGCTCAGGTCATGATCTCACAGTGCGTGAGTTCGAGCCCCGCGTCGGGCTCTGTGCTGACAGCTCAGATCCTGGACCCTGCTTGGGATTCTGTGTCTCCCCTCTCTCTACCCCTCCCCTGCTCATGCTCTGTGTCTCTCTGTCTCTCAATAATAAATAAACGTTAAAAAACATTTTTTTAATCAATAAATAAAGGACAGTACTCCAGGTGGGCTGAAATAGTAAAATTCACACGTTTCTCTCAAATGCTAACTTTGCCAAGTGTGTCTATCAAAACGTAGGTGAAACGTGGAAAACCCACCCACTGGACTCCCTGAGTGTTTCATTACCTCACCATCACAGTGACAAGTAATTCTCTTGTGGCACTCCACTGTGGCAGGATCTCAGTATGGCAGGCTCTTGACAGGGAAGGAACACCCACACTTTTATATTCTATAACACTTACATTTCTGAGTCATCATTTACACTGTAATGGGTCCCAGACTTTATTGGTCTTAGTTCATCGACCAATAAAATGGGATCAAGACCCACCTGCTGTCCCTCCAGTTCACACTGCGTTTGCATTAAAGCAAGATACTTCAGCCCTCGGGGCGTGAAACTGCATAAAGAAGGAAAAAGAAACAAGCAAGACAAAAGAAGTGACTTTACGCGATGGACCAAAAGTGAAAAATATTTGCGGCAAATTCTTTAAAAGAAAAAAAAAAGGTCCACTTGTTTCAGTAGTAACCAGTAGTAAATATTCCTTTGTTGGTCTTAGAATTATGCAATCTTTGTGGGTTTCCAAGTCCCAGGCACGACCTCACTGGGCATCATCCCTGGGGGCAGGGCGTCTAGCGCCTGAACTCTGTCTTCAGAGCTGTAAGAAGTACCCTACCTATGGGGAGCCTGGGTGGCTCAGTCGGTTAAGCGTCCGACTTCAGCTCAGGTCATGATCTCACAGTTCCGTGGGTTCGAGCCCCACATCGGGCTCTGTTCTGACAGCTCAGAGCCTGGAGCCTGTTTCAGATTCTGTGTCTCCCTCTCTCTCTCTCTGCCCCTACCCTGTTCATGCTCTATCTCTGTCTCAAAAATAAAAAATAAACAGTAAAAAAAAAAAGAAGTACCCTACCTAGACCTTGAGATGCAGGACAAGGCACAGGGCGCCCCCTCTGGACCCCCGAGGGGCCCTCTCCTGGGATCCGCCCCCCACTCCACCAGCCCCACAGGAATGTAGCATGGTCAGCGGGCTGCAAGCCGCAGGTAGGTTTGAATGTGGAGGCTGTTTGTTATAGCAGGGACCAAGAGGCCCTGGGAAGTGCTTAGCTCCCAGAAGTGACGATCTGTCTGCAATTTCACGCCATCTGCGAAGGAACTGGAGCCTCCCTGAGGGATCTTAATACTCGGAGGCATTCACAAAACAGCCGCACTGCCTTTGCCTCCCCTGCATGGAGCACCACGCCCGAACCCGCACATCTTCAGTCCCTGTTTGCTGAATGAGTGCAGGGATGCCGGCGACTCCGGGCCACAGCGGCCTGTGGGTTAAACCTTTGGACACGGGGATCTGACTTCTTTGCGCTGTTCCCCACCCCTCGAGGGGACGCCCCTGGAAGGAGCGCTGGTGGGGTCCGCAGCCCCCGGCCCCCAGCACTGCGGTCAGAAGCAGGTTTCAAAGGGGAACGCGTTTACCACCCCACTGAGAATCTTCTAAGCAAAGACACAAGCGCCTGTGTTGTTGTGGCCCTGCCCCGGGACAGCAGGGCAAAGCACGGAAGCAGCGTGCTCCTGCAGCCAGGCCCCTGCAAGCGGTCGGTCCGCCGGGGAAGGGGTCTGATCGCCACGCAGGACATCAAAGGGACAGACCCGACTCCGCTCAGCAGACTCGCGGAGCACGCAGCAAACACTGAAAACGACTCTGCAGGCAAGACTCAGCACCATGGCGGGGCGTAGACAGAGGCACCAGGGAATGTCACAGAGCACGCCGTCCGTGGGCAGCAGCCGTGCTTTAAATAGATGTAAAGAGACACCCACGGAGCTCAGAATTACTGAGGCAAAGGTTTCACAGCGAGCTTATGACATAAATCACAGCTCCCCCAGGCCCAGACAAAGGCACCGTCGCCGCGGCAGGCGGACTCGAAGCATCCATCGGAGCCGTGCGCAGTGCTCTGCCCCGAAAATCAAAGTGGTGTCACAGCTTAGGAAGCAAGCGTGTTGACAGGAAGCCAGGACTTTCCACCCGGCTGCCCGCTACTTAACGCCAGAGTCAGACGGCGGGACTCCAGGGCAGGTGCAGACGCGGCGGCCGGCCGCAGCCAGGTTTGAATTCGGGAAGGCGTCGGGACAGGTGGGGCCCGGCCCGCAGGAGAGTAGGCAGGAGTGTTTCTCTAAACACACACATGTGGACCTGACTTGTTCTGCAGCCGTCACCAGCGGACCGCGGGTCGGAGGAGGCCTGGTCTGCAGTGAAGCGCTTTGCTCACGTCTCTCTCTCCTTGTGCCGCTGAGCCGGGCGGCCTAAATCATTCAGACTCAGCCCAGGAGCGCAGGAAGCACAAGGACAGGACCAGCAATGAGCCATCTGACCGCAGACGTAGGCTGTGCTTCCCACAGGCAGCCCTTGAGCACTTACTCACTCGACAGACATTTCAGGGAGCTACTGTGCTCCGTGTTGGAGTCAGTGTTGAACTGTGGCATGTGCATTTCCTGCCCTCACAGAGCTGCCTCACGAGAGTGGAGGACAGTCTTGACTCAGACAACGACACACTCAAGGTGAAGTCGCCACGGCCAGAAAGCTGCTAAACCGAGGCCCACTGTACCTTGAAAGTGCCAAACAGGGGGCCTGACGTGGCTGGGGGGGCGGTAAGAGGCTCCCCGGGCAGCTGCGGAATGAGCCTGGACCTGAAGGCCAAAGAAGCCGCCATGTAAAGGATAAAAGAAGGACCATTCCTGGCAGAAGGAACAGCACGGGCAAATGTCCTGGGGCAGACAGAGCACTGCTATGTATGCAGTTGAAAGGTGACCCGGTAGCTAGGAGGAAACCGCCCAGAGGGAGCAAGAGGCAGGGGTCTTAAGAGTGACGGGCTTTCGCCTTTGTCTTAAGAACAAGGGGAACGTGTTGCATCATGTTAAGCAGCAGAGGTGACGCGATCAAATGAGTATTTGGGATGATATTTCAGCTCGAGTGTGGAGAACATGCCAGAGGAGAGGACTGGTGGAAAATCCAGGCGGGGCATGCGGGTAGCGTGAACGAGGGGAGAGAAGAAGGTTGGTGGCGAGAATGGCAGATTCTAGAAACATCTGCAAATCTCTGGCCTTGCCTCACCTGGGCACCGACCACGCTGAAAGTGCGGACCCAAAGTTTTGGTGTCTTCTTTTTGCCTGATGACAGAACGCGGTAAAGCGACCTCACAGGACCGCCAGCTGCACCAGAGGTTTAGTGGGAGAATCCCGGGGTAGCAGCAGCCACAAACCACACTCCCGTTTCCTGTCTTCACAGAGCTGTGTGTGCGTGTGCGAGCGTCCCCGGTGGGAGGAGGGAGGTGAGCTGTCTCCAGGAGCGCACCTCTGTTTTCCTTGTTCTTGGTTTATTTCTCCATCTACATACAGAGCAATGTGCCTGTGTGATTTTCCCCCTTAATTTTCTTTCTGCCGCCTCATTAGCCGAGGAGAGTGTACGTGGGCCCTAATGACACCGGGATGTCAGAGCAGTGTGGCAGCCGCATCTCCGCAGACAGCAAGGAGGCAGCGGAGATTTTTTAAACTGTGTTGGCGTAAAAATAATGAAGGCAGCCAGCTGCCTGGCAGACGTGAGGGGGCACGGGGCTGGGGGACTGGGGAGGGCCGGGGAGCCCCAGAGAGGTGGAACAGAGAGACAGGAAATGAATTCCCAGAGACAGGCAATAAGACTTGATCACAGTCTGTGACCCAGGAAGGAGGGGCCCGGAGGAGGGGGCGCTTCTGCTGAGGGAGGGCAGCTCGTCCTGGGAGGGGGGACGGTGCGGGGAGGCCTCCCTGGCGCCTGCAGTCGCTGGGAGCCATTTAACGTTTTGCAGAGAGTTAAGTTTGAGGGCCAATCGCAGGGTCACTGGAGGGATACGGTTAGCCTGGGGAGGGTCTGAAGAAGCAGGCATTGCATAGGACACCAAATACATGTCACCAGACTAGGTCTGGAGGGGTCCGGTGTGAACCGCTCAGCTTGACGGTGCGGTTTTCTCCCAGCGCAAAAGGGGGGCAATCGAAATCGGAGACCACCGTGCTCCAGGAAACGGCATGTTAGTGGTGGCTTCTGGAAGCCACAAATACCCTCACCCCAGGGGCACACTGTGTGCTGGTGAAGGGATGAAGTCGGGCTCCGGGGCTCGGGTGGGAAGACGTCTGCCTGCCCGGCTCTCCCTCCACCTCTCCATCTCCCGCATTCACCGTCTCTCTCCTTCTCTAACGCCCGCTTCTGACTTCGTAAGAGTAATGGATTGGGACAAAACACACATTTGGGGTAGGACGGGGCCCAGAGATGATCATTCTTACAGTAGCACTGCGATGACCAGCTTTTAAAGTGCAACTTCTCCTGTCCCCGTACTAGAAGAGCCGCCAAGACAAGAGGAGGGAAGGGAGACGGGAAAGGGAGCCGGGAGAGAAAGCAAATCCTCAGCACTGCCCTAAGTTTTCAGGCGGTCAGGCGCACATTACAAAACTGTGTTTAAAGTCGACCAGGCAGTAGGGGATGCCTTTGGAGATACAGTGCATTCTCGGAGATGGAGCAAAGTGCAAAGGTGGAAACCTAGGAAGCCGGGTTGCATAGCAACCTGCGAGCTGTGCTGGGAATAGGGTAGGAGAAGAGGGCTCCCAGGGGGGGCGCAGTCACCAGGTGAACGGGCAGGCGGAACAGGGCTGGGCATGGTCCTCGCAAGCCTTCCTCCAAGCAGAGGAGCCCCTCCGGTCTCCCGCCGGGAAATAACAGCATCACGGACCTCGCCCGCATTTTGACAGACCTCCTGTCTGGCTCTTGCCTTAATCAGTGACAAATAGGCAGACAGGTAAATAGACTCGTGAGGGGGGGAAAGGGGCAGAAAAACAACAACAACAACAAAATGTGGGGACGGCATCCAGGGAGTGGAAAGGAAATCCGTACCTCTCATCAAAAGATCCAGAAGAAAATCTGAGAAACCATGTGCCGTCATCTACAGAGCGCAAGAGGACATAGCCTTTAAGTGCCTAAAGCAGAGCCGGTTAAGGGGACAAGGCAGTAGCATGATGTGACAAGGGGGATGGGGGCTGGGGTGGGGACAAGGTTATACAGCGGCGGCTTGGACAGCACCTGAAGGGAAGCAAAAAGCAGAATTGATTCATAAAAGGAACCAAGTTGGTGACGTAAGTGACGGAGCTGTGCTGTTGGCACGTGTGACCTCAGATCCACTCCCTGGCGTCCCTGCCTTCTGCTCTGCATGTCGAGGGCTGGGGATGGTGCGGCTAGACCCCTTGAGCTGAACTCAGGGTCCCATACCAGCCGGCTGCTGGCTGGCTTCGGCGAAAGGAGACCCCATGAAAGGGAGGGAAGAAGCCTGCATTTCCACGGCTCCAGCGCCCTCGACGGCTCCTCCCCATACTCCCAGCCCCCACCGGGCAGACTTGGTTCCAGCCTCCGTCGTATCTCATATAACAAGAAATGGAGAAGTAAGGGCAGGCTTCGGGATGGATTGTTTCTGTGTCCCCAGGAGGTCCCTAAGGAACCAGATGTTTTCCAACCTCCGTGACTTGGCTTCGTCCTCAGGATGGCTCATCTCTTGGTCGGAAAATGGCTTTCAGCAACAACTGGGCCAGCCAGCTTCCTCGTTTCATATCCACTTGCTTTTTTCTAGAAGCCCGAGGAGGCTCCCCTGTGTTTCACTGGCCCCAGTTGACTTAAACCTGCACTTCCCCAAACCAGTCATGGCAAGGGGAATGGAGTTATAGCGATTGAATTAAACTAATCCTTTGGAGTGTTGGAAAGTCAACCACAGTGTGTTAGCTACAAAGGAAGATTAACATTAAAAGCTGTTCCTGGGGCACCTGGGAGGCTCAGTTGGTTAAGCGTCCGACTTCAGCTCAGGTCATGATCTTGTGGTTCGTGAGTTTGAGCCCCGCGTCGGGCTCTGTGCTGACAGCTCAGAGCCTGGAACCTGCTTTGGCTTCTGTGTCTCCCTCTTTCTCTGCCCCTCCCCTACTCACTCTCTCTGTCTCTGTCTCTCTCAAAAATAAATAAACATAAAAAATTTTTCAAAAGCTCTTCCTAAGTACAAAAGAAAAAAACAAAACCAAGAAACTAGAAGAGAAAGTGGTGTTTATGAAGGACAGAGGGTAGAAAGCCAACCCACAGATAAGTGATGTTGCTGAAGAAGAGCCTAGAACAAATGGATCACAAATAGTAATCAGGGGCACCTGGGTGGCTCAGTCGGTGAAGCATCCAACTCTTGATTTCAGCACAGGTCGTGGTCTCAGGGTTGCAAGATCGAGCCCTGAGTCAGGTGTGGAGCCTGCTTAAGATTCTCTTTCTCTCCCTCCGCCACTCACACATAGACACACACACACACACACACACACACACACACACACACACACTGTTTCTCTCTAAAAAAGAAACAAGAAATAGTAATCAAAGACATAATAGAAGAAAACTTAGGTGCACTAGAAATCTTAACTCAAAGAAGTCGAATGGATATTCTCTGCAAATCGGTGATGGGAGTCACACTCCTATATACATTCTAGCACAAGTGTTCTAAAAAAGCATGGAAAGGGGCGCCTGGGTGGTTCAATCAGTTGAGCGTCCAACTTCCGCTCAGGTCATGATCTCGCAGTCTGTGAGTTCAAGCCCCACGTCGGGCTCTGTGCTGACAGCTCAGAGCCTGGAGCCTGCTTCGGATTCTGTGTCTCCCTCTCTGCCACCCCCACCCCCGCTCATGCTCGCTCGCTCGCTCTCTCTCTCTCTCTCTCTGTCAAAAATAAATAAACGTTAAAAAATTTTTTAATTTTGAGAAGCATGGAAAAATCTTGCAAAGTATCTGAGTAGAAAATATTCATAAAGGAATAAAAATCAGTCTAGGCTCCAATTTCTCTGCTGCAATATTATCAGAAGACAATTAAATATCATCCTCAGATTCCTTAATCTATACACCCAAAGTGGGGCTAAAACTCACAACCCTGAGACCAAGAGTCACATGCCCTGCTGACTGAGCCAGCCAGACACCTCTCATCTTCAGATTTTTAAAGGAAAAGTTTGGTTGCTAGAATTTTAGATTCAGCCAAGATGCTTTTCATTTGGGTGGTAAAAGTAAGACACTTGTGTCTTATCAACCTTGCCTTCCTAATGCATTTAACATATATATACTTGGGATTCCTAGCTGGTTCATTCTCATTAGAGAATGCTGTTGATCTCAGGGTTGTGAGTTTGAGCTCCACTTTGGGTATAGAGATTACTTAAAATCATTTGAAAGAAGAAAGAAGGAAGGAAGGAAGGAAGCTAGAAAAGGAAGTTAGGAAACAAGGAAGGAAAGGAGAGAGATGAAAAGACAAAGTTCTACTTATTTATTTATCCAACAAATATTTACTGAGCACCAGCCATGCATCAGCAACATATTAAGTGCTTTGGGTATAGTTCAGAAAAAAAAACAAAAAAGTAGTCTTGCCTTCATAGAGCTTACATTTGAGCAGGGAGACAAGCTTTAAACAATGAGCATCATCAATGGGCCAATAAAATGATAAAAACTATAGTGGGGGGGGGTGGGCAGTTGCAGCTTTAAGCGCAGTATCCAGGGTGGGTGGCTTTGAGCCAAGATTTGAGAGGTGTGGGCATCAGCTGTGCAGGTGTGCAGGTGTCTGGGGGGAAGGGGCCAGCTGACCAGCAGCCAGCCTATGGCCTGAGGCAGGAGTAAACCCGACCTGTGTGTGGAACAAGGGGACCAGTGTGGCTGACGGTAGAGAGAGCTGGTGACAGCAGGAGATGGGACCAGGGGTAGGGCAGGGGCGTGGATGGTGTGGGGTCTTGCGGGACACTGTCACGACTTTGGCCATCAGAGGGGTTTGAGCAGAGTGGCAGGACCCGACTAACATTTGATGGGGACCCTTCTGGCCTCCGTGCTGAGAACATACATCAGGCGAGGGGGTCCAGAAGTGGGGGGACGACTTAGGAGGCTGTTGCCAGGATCTTCTCTGATTCTGAACATATTTTGAAGACGGAGCCCCCAGGATTTCTTGACAGATTGGATGAGCGATGTGAGAGAGAGGAGTCAAAGCCAACTCCAAGGCATTCAGCCTGAGACGCTGAAAAGATGGGTTTGCCATCAGCTGAAATGGAAGGTTGTGGGTAGAGTAAGAGAAATGGGGGCTTGTTTTCGATACCAAGTAAGTGGTTGGCTGTCCAAGCCCAGAGTTTGAGAGGGCTATAGTTGAGACTCTGGGTTTTTGTTTGTCTCTGTTCTTCTTTCTTCATTTGTTTTGTGTCTTCAATTCTACACATGAGTGAAATCATACGGTATCTGTCTTTCTCTGACTGACTTATTTTGCTCAGGGAGACTCTCCGGTTCCATCCATGTTGTTGCAAATGGCAACAGTCCAGTCTTGTTTATGGCTGAGTAATATTCCACTGCATATATGGACCACATCTTATTTACATATGGATGGTACTGAAAGCCAGGAGACCAGATGGGATCACCAGGAAGTGAGAATACATTAAAAAAAGAAGAAGAAGAAGAGGAAGGACCTATGAATGCAGGGGTGTTCTCACATCAAGAAGAGGGAGAGAGGAGAAGGCAGCTGGGGAGAAGCAGCCGGTGAGGGAGGTGGGATGAGAGCGTGGCTTCCTGGGAGCCAAGTGAAGAATGTCACAGAGGAGGACCTGACCGCATCAGATGTGGCCCACACAGCACAGGGAGAGGGGAGCACTGCGCAACTGGGTGTAGCAGCCCGCTGTTGCTCATAGCAAGGGCAGGGTGTCTGCGGTATCTGGGGCTGAAGACCAATGGGATGAGAGTACTCCAGCGGACAAAGGGATAAGATGGAAAACCATCTCGGGGTTGGGAAACTCAAGTCTGCAGATTCCTTCCCCCTTGCCTCCTCCCTGTGTCTCAGCATCTTCCTCCTCTTTCCATCCTGACGGCCACCAGCTGAGTTTCAGCCGCCACCATCTCTCCCGTGGCCCTTGGACACGTCCCCTGAACTGGGCCCCCTGCCTCCAATATGGCCCCCGGAAACTGTTCACAACGTTGTAGCCATGGTGCTATTTCTGAAATCAAAATCTGATCCTGTCACTCCCCCAGGGCTCCCCCGTGCCCTCCAGGTCGCCCAGCTTCATCCTGGAGGTCAGCATTCGGCCCGACGCTGCCTTGCCTCCCTCCCCAGTCTCTGGCTCACATGCCCCACATCACGCTCTGCGCCCCGGCCAACATTTTCAGCATCTCCTCACCTCCCAGGTTTGGCCACTGTTTTCTCCACCCAGCACACGCTTGCCCTCTGAACCCGCCCTACCTTCTGTAACTCCTACTCCTTAACTAGGTCTTGACTCCAGTGTCCCCTACTCCACAGAGCTGGTCTTCCCCTGACCAACTCGGCCCCCATTGCGAATCCAAGTCTGACTTAGGTCCCACTTCTAGCACCCCGTGATCCCCCCACCACAGTTGCTGTGGCACCTGTTGTCTCTTACTGATTTTACTTTTATTTGGGACCATCTAGTTTAGGGCTGAAAAATCCTGGGAAGGCAGAGTTTGCCATTGTAGCACACAGACATAACACGGTCCCTAGCTTCTCGTAGGAGCTCGGTAGATATCTGGGCCGAAAGGCTTAATGGACAGGTGGTGGGCACACAACTCAGGGAAAATAGAGACAACTCGAGTAATTGTAAGGCAGGTGGTAAAACTAAACGCTAATACCAAAAGTTATCTCTGAAGGAAGTACACAGCATAAAATATGACCTTGTAATAATCATGATCTGGAACCAAAACTCCAGATGTTATTAAGGAAGGAGAAGAATTGGTTAGGAGAAGACAGTGGCACATCTAGAGATGTGCCAGGGATAATGGCACATCTAGAACGCAGAAAATACCATTCTAATGTTTAGAAAATATGGGCCATTATTTTTTATCTTGAAGGTAACCACTAGGAGAATTTTAAATAGGATACATACTTCCCAAATATAAGAATAAACACAAGGAAAACACAAACTTGTATAACAGAAATCAGACAACAAAGGAACGGGCATAAAAAAATCATAGAAGAATAGGGGTACCCAGCTGTCTCCATCAAAGGAGCGGAAGACTCTCGATCTCAGGGTCGTTAGTTTAGAGCCCCATATTGGGTGTAGAGATTACTAAATACATAAATAAAAAATAATAATATATAAATAAACCTTTGAAAAATCATAAAGAATAAGAGTAAGCCCAAATAGATTATTGATAACAATAAATATACATTTCTTAGACTGCCCTGTTACCAACACAGAGACACTCAAAACATGTTAAAACCGGAACGAGAGGGTTAACGGAGGTAATTCTAGCAAAAACAAACGAAAAATAAAACGATGGATTGATACTAACACGCAACATGGAAGAATTCCCAGGAGATCCACTAACTGAAGGGACGAGATGCCCTGACGGTGAGATAAAGAATATGGTCCACAGTGAAGAGACAACCATCGGGAGCCTATGCGGCAAAGAAAGGTGATGTTACAATGGAGAAACTAACTGAAAAATAGTAATTCTAGGTGATTTTAAATTCACATCTCAGTCTCTCATAGATCAAGTGGCGGGGAGGGGGGAGGAGAAGCTTCCAATCATACATGTGATAAGTGCATGTTGAACTTTGAACCCTGCCAACAGACTACAACTTCTGGTACTCCAAGGTAGATATCATTTAAAGCTGTAATAGAGGGGTGCCTGGGGGCTCAGACAGCCAACTGTCCAACTCCGGCTCAGGTCAGGATCTCACGGTTCGTGAGTCTGAGCCCCACCTCCCCCTCTGTGCTGACAGTGCAGAGTCTGCTTAGGATTCCCTCTCTCCCTCTCTCTCTGCCCCTCTTCCAGTTGCATTTTCTCTCTCTCTGTCTCTTTGAAAATAATAAGTAAACTTTAAAAAAGGCTGTAATACAATACATCAGAAATTAACAGCAAACAGCTAATTTTCAAAAATAACCTTTTGAAAATTGCATAGCACACTCTCAAAAAACTATTGCATCAATACTTACAGAATTGCAGAATACTTAAGAAAGAGAGTTAGAACCCTGTGCCTCAAAACTTAGGGCTGTTACCATACCCACACCACTTTAAAAGTTGCTTTTGTTATGACTCAAGTGGGAAAAAATGTTACTAAATTAACTGAGCAGTCGATCCAAGGGGTCAGAAAGAGGAACAAAGGCATTAATAACAATAAGTGCAAAATTTAATGGATTCAAACATTTGAAAAGAACTGGTCAATAAAATCCAATAGGTGATTCCTTGAAAAAACAAATTAGTGAAATTCCAGTAAGACTAAACAAGGGAAAACATTGGAAATACAACTACAGAATTTCTTTTTATTTTTCTTAATGTTTAATTTTGAGAGACAGAGAGAGTCAGAGTGTGAGCAGGGGAGGGGCAGAGAGAGAGGGAGACACAGAATCCGAAGCAGGCTCCAGGCTCCAAGCGGTCAGCACAGAGGGCTCGAACCTGTGAACCGTGAGATCATGACTGAGCCAAAGTCGGACGCTCAACCAACTGAGCCACCCAGGTGCCCCCAATTACAGAATTTCAAATGAAAAGGGGTGCTTGTTCCTAGAGAGAGTGGGGATATCTCCCATCCAGAATTTCTCTCCACCTGCGTAGATAGATCAAGAAGGCCCTGGGCCCTCTGCCTTCCTGGGCTTCACCAGTGCAGTCTCCCAGCAGACAGTGGGAGAAGGAGGGAGAGGTCAGAGGAGGTCTCTGTTTGGCCCCCTCTGTGCCTCAGGCTGGCTGCATGTCCCCAACCCAAGATCACTACTCCTGATAGCCCACGTGACTCTCCACCCTTCAGTCCCAGAGGCAGAAGTGGCCCTGCTCCCAGCTCCACATTAGTGTTTTGACTTCCCCTGTACTCACACCGGGCTTAATAGCTCCTGTATCGGTAAACCCTCCCGGGACGATCCTACGTCAGTGTGCTGTCTCTGTCCTATTGGAACTCTGACAGATACACCTGCAAAGCTAAGTTTCTTTACAATGAAGATTGTTGCCATTTGCAACAACATGGATGGATCTAGAGGGCACAATGCTAAGTGAAATGAATCAGAGAAAGACAGATACCATCTGATCTCACTCATACATGGGATTAAAAAATAAAACAAACAGGACAAAAAGAGACAAACAGGAAAACAGACTCTTAACTATAAAGAACAAACTGGTGGCACGTCTGGGTGGCTCAGTCAGGTAAGCAGCTGACTTCGGCGGTTGGTGAGTTGGAGCCCCGCATCAGGCTCTGTGCTGACAGCTCGGAGCCTGGAGCCTCCTTCGGATTCTGTGTCTCCCTCTCTCTCTGCCCCTCCCCTGCTCGTGCTCTTTCTCTCTCGCTCTCTCAAAAATAAACATTAAAAAAAAAGAAGAAGAAGAACGAACTGATGGTTACCAGAGCAGGGTGGGGAATGGGTGAAGTAACTGAAGGGAATTAAGAGTACGCTTACCATGATGCGCACTGAGTCATGTTTAGAATTGTTAAATTACTATACTGTGCAGCTGCAACTAATATAACACTGTATGTTAACCATACTGGAATTAAAAAATTTTTTTAAATAAAATAAGATGAGATTGTTTTCCAGGAAAATATAGATTAACAAAATGGATTCAAGAAGAAATCAAGGGCCGCCTGGCTGGCCCAGGCAGTAGAGCGTGCAACTCTTGACCTTGGGGTTGTGAGTTTGAGCCCCATGTTGGGCATGGAGTTTACTTAAAAATAAAATCTGGGGCGCCTGGGTGGCTCAGTCGGTTGAGCGTCTGACTTTGGCTCAGGTCGTGATCTCACGGTCCATGAGTCCGAGCCCCACGTCGGGCTCTGTGCTTGACAGCTCAGAGCCTGGAGCCTGCTTCAGATTCTGTGTCTCCCTCTGTCTCTGCCCCACCCCACGCACACTCTGTCTATCTCTCAAAATAATAAATAAACATTAAATTTTTTTAATAAAAAATAAATAAAATCTTTAAAAAAAAGAAGAAATCAAAATATACCAATAACTGAGGAAGAAAGTGAAAATATTAAAGTATTATCTGCAGCATAAGACCAGGCATAGACAATGTTAAATGCAAGATCCGTGCCTTCTCGCTTCCAGGAAGTTTGCACTTTTAAAATCTTGGAATGTTCTAAAAGGAGAGAGATTTTCTAAGCTAAGTCGACATAAAGTGATATCAAAACCTGACACAAATAGCTTACAAAACTGAAACAACAAACCACATTTAGTTCTTAGAAGAGATATAGAAATCTTAGCAAATTGAATCTGGAATTTTCTTCAGATTAGTCAAATAGAGTCTGTTCTGTGAAGACAAAAATGGGTCGGTATTGAAAAATCTTGTATCAACTTGCTTAGAAAAAGGCAAAAAATAAAATTAAATCCTAAAATTTACAGTAACTTAGGAACAGAAAGACACTTCCTGAATTTAGAACAGAGAGTCTATCTGAAACTAATATCCAAGGTTATATGGTTTAGTGAAACATTACAGATAATCCTATTAAAATCAGGAATAAGATAATGATGCCTGCTATCAATATTGTTATTTAACATTGAACTTTAAAGCTCTCACCAATGTAATAAGACAAGAAAAGTAAATGTGAGATATTTATATTGATAGGAGAAAATACCATTATTTGCAAATACAAAGATATATTTGCAAAAATATAAAATATATTTACAAATCAATGAAAAAAATAAACATACTATAGAAAATTGAGCAAAAAACATAATTTAGCAATTCACAAAAGAACACAAATGGTCCACCAAAACAGAAGTAAATATTCCATATTGTACCTATCAAATTTAAATAACTAATGAGAGGATTTGGGTAGGGAGAAAGAGTACTCTCATACTCCATTCTTCAAAAAGTGTGCCAATTTGCACACTCACAATTTGACAGCATGTTTTAAAACCTTTAAAATGTACAGACTCCTTGACCCTACATTTCTGCTTCCAGGAATTCAATGTCAGAAGAGGACAGAATTATCTTAGCTACATAAAGGGGCGCCTGGAGGGCTCAGTCAGTTGGGCGTCCGACTCTTTATTTCAGTTCAAGTAATGATGCCAGGGTCATGGGATCAAGACCTGTGTGGAGCCTGCTTAAGATTCTCTCTCTCTCCCTCTGCCCCTCTCCCCCCCCCCCCTTGCACTCTCTCTCCCTCTCTCCCTCAAAAAAGAAAAAAATAAAAATAATTTAAATAAGAATGGTTAGGGGCAGAAAGAGATAGAATCACATTCAAGAGTGTTCGTTGTTTGTAACATCAGTTTACAGTAGTTGTTTCATTGAATACATTATAATATGTTCATATATTCATCAAATAAAATATATGTTCACTGAAGTAATGTTGAAGTGCTCATTTATGATTTCTGAATTGTGTGTAATCTGTTTTGAGTGGACAAAAATCAACTTTCAAAATAATATGCAAAGTATTAGCCCACTCTTATTGTATATATTGTTTTTTTGTCCGAATGCATTAAACATTAGTATACTTAAAATGCTAATAGTGCTTATCTCTAAACAAAGATACACTAATTTCTTGTTTTGTCTTAACATTTTAAAAAGGTTTCATATCTGAACCAAGCTCAGTAAGTTGTGAATGGAGCAACCATACTGGGGGATTTAAGTACTTTCTTCTATTTGACTCAGTTCAGAGAGCCCCAGGGAGCTCAGCCTTTGGCCCTGTTTGTTAATTGCCTGCTGTAGATATTTGGTGCCTGATCTTAAGAAAATTGCTTAACCTCAGTTTTCTCGATGAAGAAATACTAAGAATAGTTTTACAACCCTTGGTAAATCTTAAGCCTCAAAAACAGAAAACTATGATGTTGCCCTGCCCTTCCCCAAAATCAAATCTGAATTTGATGAATTTTCCAAACCCAACCATTAGTTTACAAAAAGCAGAGGAGGAACATCGTGTCCCCAAACCCTACAGGAATACTGTGAGCAAAATCCCAACACTGAGAGACTCTGCTGGACAAAGAACCCAGTTTCTTCAATAATCTATAACATGATACACAAATAAGAGATCTGATAATACATCATATCAACCAATCTCAACCCTGTTGGCCTTATTTCAGTTCTTATTCAGACAAACAATTTTTTTTTTTTTTTTTTTTTTTTACTATATAATGGCATTGAAGAGAATTGAAGAGAAAATTGTGAATTTAAACACTGGCCATATATTAGATGATGCTAAGAAACTCGTTAATTTCTCAGGTCGTGTAATGATGTGGTTTCTTCTAAAGCATCCTGTAAGAGTCACACTGAAATATTTATAGAGGAAATGATAGGATACATTGCATTTGCTTTAAAATAATCGGAGGTAACGTGGGTGTGGATGGGGCAGGGCTGGCCATGTGTTGATGGGGGGCGGTGCATAGGGACTATCATACCATTCAGTCTACTTTTGTGTTCATTCACATGTCACGATCACAAGAAAAAGCTGATTTTTAAAAAGCAAATAGTGTTCTCATTTCAATCGTAAAATTTGCAAATAAGAAAATAGGACTCCTTTGCCAGCAGAGACTGGAAATAAAATGGAAAGACCAAGTCGGGAGGAAATTCAACGGCAAAGTGATCCTTCTCCCTCAATTTCCTGACACATTAGAAAATTGAGATAAGAATTTGTAAACACCATCCTTGGACCAGACTGCCAACCAACAGAACCTCCTTCCTCTTCTCTGAGTAGCATTCCGGAGACCAGAAGAGCCCACGGAGCCATCGGCACCCTGTTCCTGGGAAAGTGAATGCGTAAGCACTTGGCCCAGACTCGGGGATGTGCTGCCATCACGGGGCTAAGATGGGCCACTTGCCTTGCGCTTGTCTGGGAACTAACTTCCGTGGCCCTGCTGTCCTGATCCCTCAAGGGCTGTTATCCCCGGTATGGCTGAGGTAGAGTGGGGTCACACAGCCAGGGAGTGGCCGAAGTGGGACACAGACACCCCCCCACGTCTGCTGGCCCTTTCCCCACTTGGACCCAGAGCCCAGTCGACGTAAGTTCTGTCCCCCCCACTTCCGACCAGGTGCTGAAGACCTGCGCGCCAGCCCCCATGGTGATCGAGACGCTTTTCAACTCCTACCCTCAGCTCCGCGTGTCCGAGTCCTGGCGGGAAGTGATTCCGGAGGAAGTATTTCAGGTAAGGGAGCGCCCTTCCTTCCCCCTCAGCACAGCATCGCTGGGTTTCTGCTCACCCGCCCGCGCATGCATGTGTGAGTGTGTGTGTGTGTGTGTGTGTGTGTGTGTGTGTTTCCTCACACTATACCCAGGGAAGCGCAAAGCATCAAAAAAGGACAGAGAAGGCAAAGTGGAGGTGTATCTAGGTACCCAACAAAGTCCACGGTCACTGTCAATTAAGAAACTGTGAGGACGTTCCCCTCCCAGCCCCCATAAGCCTCCAGAAGCTCTCCCCTCACGTCTCATTGACTTGAGTTCTGTGCACATCGCCCAACAGCGAGTGCACCGTGCAGTGGGGGGAGCAGAGCAGGATTTGAGGAGAATACCTGTGTTACCTGTGGTGTCACCCAAAACGGACTTCCTTCAGACCCCCTAGAATGGCACCTCAGGAAAATCCACGCGCCCCCTTGGTGGAGGGCGATGCCGGCTGTCAGGTGCAGCGCTCCGGTTGATCTCCCGCCTGCCTTCTTTCCAGATGCACCAGGCCTTCTACCGGTCTTTGTTTGCTTTGGCCCACACCCCCCGCTGTCTGCAGCACCTGTGCCGTTGTGCCATTCGGAAGTTACTTGGCAAGAAGTGTTTCCGCCTCGCGCCCCTGCTACCCCTCCCAAAGTGCCTGCAAAATTACCTCCTTTTGGAGCCGGAAGGTGTTTTGTACTGAAAACCAGAGCGCTGGGACTGAGGCTCTGATTCTCACTGCTGCCTTCCGTAGAGGCGGTGCGCTCAGGGGAGAGGAGGGGCAGACCCGGACGGCACCTGCCACGTCCCCTGGCGGACGCACGGACCTCACAGATTCCCGGTCACTTTGGAACAGAACTGGCAATAAAAGGCCTTTCTGCCTCTCAGGGTTGCTCGTGAGGGTCAAGGTTGTGAGTTCCACAGTACTGGCATCAGAGAGTACTTTTCAACAGAAGTTGAACGAAAAGATACACTTGTTTTCCCAAGGCTTGTGTCCTGCCTGCGGTGGGTTAACAGCCTCCATGCTGCCCATCAGACCATCTGCCTCACAGGCACTGTCCCACCCCTCCTGGAGCCTGGCCGCCTGGAAGGGCTCTGTGCCCAACACGTGAGAGGGGTACGTACTGAGAGAGAACACCTGTTTCCGTAACAAGAGCACCTTTCTGGAGCCCCCTGGTGCTTCCCAGCACATCACAGTCCCGAAGCCCCTAAGGGACATTGGAGGGGCGGCGAGCCCAGCGTTCTGGTCCCATGTGAGTCTTCTGACACTCTCGCCAAACCCCGAATGATTCAGCCGTGGCAACCTGCAGGAAGCCAGATGCCAGGAACAGACACGGGTTGGTAGGGGTCGCCATCAACCCAGCCTGGGCATCACATACACAGAGAGCTCCTCAAGGTGTCAGGACTGCATAGGCCATACCTTATTTTCTGTATTCTGGTGCTTTTGGTATCTGGGACCTGGCTGACCCTGGAGGGACTGCCCCTTCCAGGGCTGGTCGATTCCTGAGGACAGCCAACCGTTCACCCCAAGCACGCTTTTCAAGAGCAACCCCACCAATCCAGAGCTCTCACCCCCACCCACCTCCTTTACTGGGCTGTCACACTCTGGGCTACAGTCCACCTGTCCTAACGGTCCCAGGGCCAGGTGCCAGACAGGTAGGGACAGCCCTTATACCCCAGAGCCTGCTGAAATGACTCCCACTAGCCGATCCTAAGCCCGTCTGTCCCGCCTGGCCCTGTTCCTTCCATGGAAACCACAAGAGAGGCTTTTGTCCACATCCCTTCCCCCAACCTCCTGACCAACCCTGAGTGCTTCCCCACATGCCCGCCCCATGGCATGCCGTGTCCCTTCTCTTGGGAATGGTGAGTAACAAACGATCTTTTCGATGGTAGTTGTCCTCTAATCTGTTTGCCTCCACAAGCCCTCAAAGTTTTTGTTGATACACCAGATTGCGAAACAAGAACTCTTCACCACCATCCTCTGGGGTTAAGCAGGGGCTCCATCTTTTCCGGTTTGAGCCAGCGCACGGGTGTGCTGAGACGGGCCTGGGGGGCGGGGCATGCCTCCCACGGCTGCCGATCTGGAAGGGAGCGCACAGCCTAGGCAGCACCTGCAGCATAGATGGGCCGCTGTGTGCGCCATGATGAGGCCTACTGTGGAGCTGCGAAGGGCACCAGCCGGGCACGCCCCCCCCCCCCGCACCGTGAGGGCAGACATCCTGAAGCAGGTAGCCGGGCTGAGCCTCGATTTCAACACAGTGGGCCAAGGGGGTGATAGGACGGCGTCCCCCAGCACCTTCAGCTGACCCACCCTCACACCCCCACCCCAAGAGGACGGCTGTCCCCAAGCCCCTCCTCCATAAACATTCTGCGGTCACCACTGTTTCGAAGGCAGGGTGCAGGAATGTGCAGGGTGTGGTGGAGGAACAGAGACCCGGCCTCCTGGAGGGGAGGGTCCTTGTGCTTTGGCAGCTGGACGAAGGAAGGACTGGACGGCATGGGGGCACATTGGGAGGGTCTTGGCTTCCAGACCAGGGCTTCTGAATTTCCCTGGAGAAGCCGTGAGGCTCCACGGAGCAGGTGCGCAGATGTGGTCACCACGGGACTCTCGGGAGACCGCTTTGTCCTGGAAAGGCAGACAGCATGCTGCGGGACAGGCAGGAGCCCACAGTGACACCCCAGGGAAAGGGTTGCACCCCCAAGCAAGAGCAGCTACTTAACTGAAGTCAAATGTGATGTCTCAACTGGACAGTGAAAGTGTCCACGCACCTCCTGTCAGGTCAGGATTCGGCCAGAGAACTGTCGCAAGGTAGGTTTCACCAACTGGAAAAGGATCTTGTTGCATTGCAGATTCTGACTCTGGAGGTCTGGGCTAGGGCCTGGATCATGTACGTCTGTGAACGTGAGGGTTCTTCACGAGTGTGGATAACAGCCCTGCTCTTGGGGGCGGGGGTGGCCCCACTGAGTGCAGAGACCGCAAAACCCCAGGTCCAGAGCCCGCCCAGGGAAGGAGCTCAGTAAATGGTCCCTTCTGTTACTATGACTGCATCATTATTAGATGAAAACAGCCTGATCGAGGGATAAGAAGTGGAAAAGCCAAGCCATTTATAAGAATAAGAAGGGCAAGAATACAGGGTAAGAAGTGCAGCCACTGAGGAGCCCTGTCCTCACTGGATTTTGCAAATGAGAATCTGAGCAAACATACTGTCCTTATAGGATGTAATCCTGAGCCACACCCCCCCCCATCCCGGCCACCTGAGAAAAGAGTTCGGCCGTATTTCTGAAATGCATTACAATGTAAATGTTAGAGTCCTGGAACAAAGTAGAACTCCCTTAAAACATACTGACTTTAGGGGCACCTGGGTGGCGCAGTCGGTTAAGCGTCCGACTTCAGCCAGGTCACGATCTCGCGGTCCGTGAGTTCGAGCCCCGCGTCAGGCTCTGGGCTGATGGCTCAGAGCCTGGAGCCTGTTTCCGATTCTGTGTCTCCCTCTCTCTCTGCCCCTCGCCCGTTCATGCTCTGTCTCTCTCTGTCCCAAAAATAAATAAACGTTGAAAAAAAAAAAAAAACATACTGACTTTGTACTTCTAAAACTCTGCTAAAGGATGATCAACTGATAGGTTGCCAGGGGCACCGGGAGGGACTCAGTCAGTTGAGGGTCCGAGTCTTGATTTGGGCTCATGTCATGATCTCATGAACTGTGAGATCGAGCCCTACATCGGGCTCTGCACTGACAGCTCGGAGCCTGCTTGCGATTCTCCCTCCCTCTCTCACCCTTCCCACACACGCTCTTTCTCTCTCTCAAAAATAAATAAGCTTTTTAAAAAATACATAAACAAAATAAAATCTAGGCGTGCCCAAGAATAGCTAATCCCTAAAGTTCCTCAGGTTTAGTCATTCACGCACCCATTTAGCCGTTTGCTCTTTGCTTTAACCAACTCTGACCGAGCCTGCCGGCCGCCGAGCCCAGCACTTGGGGTTGAGGGCCCGTCACCAACCAGACAGGCTCACGGGCTCCTCCTCCTCGGGCAGCTCACAGCCAAGCAAAGAAGGCCCATTTGTCAGCCAGGCTCCTGGAGAGACCTGAGCACTTGGTGGGGTGGGCTGCAGAGAGGAAGTGCTTTCGATCTGGCTTCGGCGCCGCATCGAACGGGGGATACCTGTTTATTCCCGGGGCAGGTGGAAGTTCAGGCACCTCTCCATCCATCACTGTCCTCACTGTGTCCCGTGCACAATCGTGAGGCTTCCGGGACAAGCTCCCGCAGCCCACTGCACCAGCCAGTAGCATCTGCACGTCGCGTACCTCCAGACTAGCACTCTTGGTTACCCTGGACCCCGGTGCGGCAGGAACAGAGCGACGATGCCGGGCGTCCTTCACTCTGCCTCCAGCTCATCGGGAAAGCAACATCACAGCTTCCCGAGAATGAGTAGAAAACAAACTGGCGCTAGAAATGTGCTCGGGGGCCATCCAGATGTGCCAGTGGCCATCCAGATGGGCTAAATACCGTTCCTGAGTTACAGTCATGACTGGAGGGGACAAAAATGCCTGGTGTGGTTGTTTGGGGCTGTAGCTTACTCATCAAATGGCGTGGAATTCATTCATAGCTTCTCAGAATGTAATTACTGCTAGCACTTGCTTTGTTTGGCAAAAGAAATAAACTACCTGTCCAAAAAAAAGCGTGTTGTTTTGACGACTGTGTCTAGCTATGTTCTACGCTACATGTATTCAGAAGTTCTCAAATCAAGGAGACTTGCATAATTCCACAGAGGCAAGAAAGAGAGAGGGGGAGGGGGAGCTAGGCGAAATAAATATCAAAAAAAGACATTTCCCTTCCTTTTTTTTAAAGTTTTTATTTTTAAGTAATCTCTACCTCCAACGTGGGGCTCGAACTCACAACCCTGAGATCAAGAAGAGTCACAGGTTCCACCGACTGAGCCAGCCCAGCACCCCAAGACATTCTACTTCAAAGCGAGAATTATCCTGGCTGACTTCCCTTCCAGTGAACAAAATGTACCCTGGCATTTTTTTTATTAAAGGATCTAAAAATGTTTTCCATTCTTAGGCGGTTCATATTGGACATCATTACTTTTCTCTGAGTATATTACATAAACTCAATTCCCTAAGACCTAAATTGTTTTTTTTTAACTTCGTATTTCATTTTTAATGATGGATTCACATGGTTCCAGAAGCCGAAGGTAACAAAAGAGTAAATGCCGCTTCCACTAAAAAAAGATAACAAGAATCGTTTCCTTCCGCTTTTACTGAGTATCTCGGACGATACTACTTGCCATCTGACCACTGAGGATTTAAATGCAGAAGTGAGTGGTCCTGAGGAGGTCCGCCTCCCTGCGTCCTGGCTGTGCCCTGCACAGGGCAAAACGCCCCCGGCACAGCGGGGTGGCCAGACGCAATCCCCAGGGCACAGGCAGGCAGTCCCCGGACGTGGCAGCCTGTGCCTGTTAGGTTTAAAATTCTGAACACGGCATTGGGCCTCTCTGTAGTGTATTTGCGTCTTTTTAATTTTAAAAAGATACATGATAATCATCAATTCAGCGGGTTTTGAAGAAAATCAAAACCACTGACTCTTTAGGAAGCGTTTGCTAATCCCAGGAACTGTATATATAATTGTCACATTTCCAATCTCTGAAATAACCCTTTAGACACACGCTGATGGGGCAGGCTGTTGAACTTTTGCAAAGAACACTTAACCCTCTACAAAAACGGTATAAAATACAGGCTTGGAGAATGAGCGGGTCTGCTCCAGTGACCGGTCCTGATGCGGGGCAACCGAGAGGAAGCTTAATCACTACAATTGCAGATATTATTAGCTTGCCAAGTGCTTTTCATCTCTTAAGGGCTGCCCAAGGACCAAGTGATAAAGCAGGAATATCGCAACCTTTAATTCCATTATTTCAAGGATAAATTATTCCTTCCTCAAAATTGCCGTGTGCACTTGGGATATTCAGAAACCCCAAAGTTTCACCTGTGATCAATACTGCGTCTTGTTTGTGGACTCAAGTATACTCTTCAAACCCCAGGACTTTGTCGCCAAACGTCAACATCGTCCTATTTGAAAACAAAAATTAATTTCATGAAATTGCCAAAATAAGCCTGAGGTTATTAAATTTCTGGAGCCCAGCAGAGGATTGCGGCGTTGAAACTCATTTTCATAGAGTCCTGCAGGTGGCGCCATAAGCAAGCGGTGTTACCCTCCTCCACCGACCTGCTCTCCCCAGAACTAGAAGAAAACAAGGTTTTAGCTCTCATGATAAAGGGGAGCAGAATGTAGGAAACCTATAGGACTGTGACATATCATATAGGATTGTGCCGCTATAGTAAAAAATTCAGTAATTAAAATATTGATTATGGAATGGCCTGCTCCCGTTTGTATTAAATATGCACATTTTATAGGCAATGTGTTTATAAATAAATATAATTTTAAGATGACGCTTTTATGATGCCATAATGACAGCCCGATCCTCATTTGTGTGTTAAACGTGTTCTTTAACAAAATTGTACATTCACCGAGGCAATGTAACTAGCCCAGTTCCCAGCCTCCATCTAATCTAACAGAATGGTATTTCTGCCGTCCTAACACTCTGCTTAATCACGCCAATAAAAAGAGTAGATTTCTCTGTAATGCAATTTGTAAGCAATAAACATGATTGAGAATGCGGTATTTGCTGTCGACTATGTTTAATGCAGGGTTTTAATTTGGTGTGTAATTATTCATTTAGTGGGTACTTTTTCCATTCACATTTCTCTGTCCTGCTCTAAAGAAAGTTGGTAAGTTTGCAGAACGTTGGGCAGACAGGGTCTCCCTGTACTGTGTGCAAACCAGAGTTCGATGCAGATGTTATGGAAAAGGAATATTTTTTTTAATCTGCTAAAGACAGGAGGTCACATTAACTCGTAATACAGACACATAAAAATGTGATTATGGGTTCTAAACAGAACGCAGTAGGCTCCTAGTTAACACAATGAGATTTCTAGGAAGTGATGTGTAAATTCTTCAAAAATGACACATTTCTCACGTTTCATTCCAATTAAATTACTGAGGCAGCTAACAGCGATGAACACAAAGTACGGGGGTAAAATGAGGGTTTCTTCTGGTAACTGCGTCACTGTGAAAGTATATTTTTATGAGAAGCAGTTAATATTAAGCTATTATTTTTCAACTGTCCTGGAAGGGATGTGTGGAGCCTTTGTCGTAGGTAGAGCTGTCCCCAGAAGAGTCCTGTTCCTTTGTTTCTTGAGTTTGCTGATAGGAAGCGAGAATGGCTGGGTACCGCCCCCGCCCTCGTCCCTAGAGGGGTCCCGGGTGTCAGTCCCCAGGGTCGGGCCCAACCGCTCCCCAGAGGCCTGCAGCCTCAAGAGTCAACGATGCCCTGCGCTGCACTCTCTCCCCTGGGCTGGTGCCCACCCGCGACCCCCTAGCGCTTGGGGCTCGTCCCCCCCGACCCCTGGGGCGCCCCGTTCCTGCCCTCGATCCCGAGTGCCCCGCGGGCCGCGCTGGGGGTCGCCGCCCAGCCTTGGGGGCTCTCGAGGGCGGGGCGGGGGTGGGGGTGGGGGCGCGGGGGTCCAGCCACCCTCCCCCAACCCCGTTCTGGGGCAGTGGGGTTCGGGACTGCTCCCCCGCGAGGGAGGACAGAGGGGGCGCGGGGCCGCCCCGGGGGAAGGGGGAGCGGGAGGGGCCGTCGGAAGACAAAAGGGATGTGCAGCTTTAAATTCAAAAAGATGTTTTTGAAAGCCTCGTCCTGGGGTTTGAAAGGCGCACCGAGGACAGCGGCGGAGCGATCCCAATCAGAAATGCGATTTGAAGTCCTAATGAACTTGATTGCGTGAACATTTATAATCCCCCATGGCCCTAAATGAAATCAGATATAATCAGGAGATACAGGGAAGGGAGTGTTTACAGCCGACGCCGGGCGGCTGCGGGACGGGGAGATGACGGCCCCGGTATTGATGTCGAAAATGATGGATAACGCGGGAACGGCAAATATACTATTTGTCTAATGGCTCGGCAATTAAATTCCCCTGTAAATGACCCATGCCTCATTTCATCCTAATCTATGGAATTTTGATTGAATTCGTCAGCTCTAATTGAAAAATACTGCACTTTAATGTCTGCATTGCAGTTTCAGGACGAGAGTGGTTTTAATGAGACGGTGCCCCCCTGACCCGGGAATATTTGAGACTTTTATTCGGAATTTAAAGCCAGAAGATTGCTCAACTGAGCGCTGCCGTTTCCTCTCCTGGACCCACGTCCATCCATCTCCAGGCGCGATTGAATAAACGCACTTGGGGAGAGAGGCGCCCCCGACCCTCGCGCCCGCGTGGCGTCCCGGGGGCGGCCCCTCCCTCGGATGAGAGCGGGCGGGATCCGGGACTCAGGGGAAGGCCTGCGCCCTCCCCGGGGCGGGGGTTGGGGGTGTGGGGGTGCCCGGGGGCTCCGTCCCCGCTGCTGCTCTGGTCCTCGGGCCCAATCGCGGGGCCGCCTTCCCGGGCCAAACCCAGGCGTCCCCCCCGGAGGAGGAGGCCCAGCTGCCTGCGACCTGGGCACCCCAAGAGGGGGCCGGCCCCCGACGCGCTTTATATGCAAATGGCGAGGCGAAGCCATCCCTGAGAAATTAGCTACTTGCTGAAGCATATTTACTAGATTGAAATGAGTTAAAGAGAAACATTTTAAGTCGTTTAAGCGAGATAATTGGGCCACATTAAAACTGGAGATGTTTGCTCCTTTCCAAAAAAAAAAAAAAAAAAAAAAGGGGGGGGGGGGGGAAAAACCCCCCCCACACACACACACACACACACACACACACACACACGAAACCAAAACGCGAAGCCCCTGCTGCTCAGAGACCGGAAGTGAGGGAGAGCTCGGCGGCTGCGGGGACCTTGGTGGGGCGCCCCCTTGGGCGGGAGTCCCCGCAGCCCCGCTCCCCGGCTCGGAAGGACCGATCCCGGCCGCGGCCCGCAGGGGGCGCCCTCGAGCCAGGGTCCCGCCGCCACCGCAGAGCCCAGGAGCCGAAAGGGGCGGCCAGCCTTCGGTCCTGGCCGCGCCCCCGCGTCTGGCGCCCCAGCTTCGTCCATCCCGGTGCCCCCAGCCGCGTTCAAACCTCCGACGGCGGGATCGCGACGGGAGCCCTAGGGACAGGGCGTCTGGGGGAAAACTGGAGGCCAAAGTGCACGGGCTGCCCGTCCCCTCCCCCAGAGAGTTTGGTTAGCACGTTGACAGAGTCTACCGGGCTTTCATTGAAAATAAAATGATCCGAAATGACTCAGAGGTCGTTTCCCTGGGAAGACAGTGCTTTGCGCCCTTCTCCTGCGCAGCCTGGCGAGGAGAGCCCACTCCAGAGGCGGCTCCCAGGGCCAGGGACCGCCTCGAGCCTCGGTCTCCAGTCGTGCCGCGGGCGCGAGGGTGAGCCGACCCTGGGGCGGCGCTTTGGGAACGCCACCCCACCCCCACCCCCAGGCGTCGCGTGCGTTACACACTACGGTGCATCCAGTTCCACTCGTGGCCTGCGGTTTGTTTTTAAATGCTCAAGAGTCTTGTGATCTGAGGCCGCCCGCAAATTGGTATTCTCCCTCCGAGCGCGCAGGCTTGCGTCCCAGGCTGCCCCGGTATCCATCCGGCACTCTGCAACGCCCAGGGCTGGCGGTCGGCGCTGAATCAGTTACCCTACCGAGCAACCGCTCTGGGCCAGGCTCCCTGCCAGGGAGTGCTACGTGATCTGAAGCGGTTCCTGCGACCACCCGTGACTTAAGCGCTGTATTAATTACCCCCATTTTAGAAACGCAATCAGGAGGCTGGTGGAAGAGATCCCGGAGTTCCCGCCCATTACGCAGATGGAACCGCAGAGGCCGGCGCCCACGATGGTCAAACCCAGATGTCAGAGGGTTTCTTATCCATCCACTTCCAGGATGGGGCTGCTCGGGATGAGTCAGAGTCAGGAAAACACGGGATTTAAAGAGAGCCGAGGTGGGGTTTCTATTACCACATCCAAAATCGGATCGTATTTCACTTTGTGCAATCATGGAGGTCTGGTTCCCCCCCCCCCACCCTCGTTTATGACAACGGCTTCTCTTGTGTCCTAGACGTTTATAATGAAAAGAAATTGGGAATCTGTTTCTTATGCAATTGTAGGCATGAAAAAAAATAGACGTCTTATCCCCGAGAAGGGCAGCTGGGATCTGCTGAGTCGGCTCCCCAGGAACCTCGCAGCCCAGGCTCTAAAGCAGATGCCATTACTTCCATGGCCTATAGGGGGCGGTGCGGGTCCCTGAGCGCTCTGCATACCGGCGTCACTTTTCAGGCTGTTAATCCTTTTGAAATTGTGAAGCCTTAAATAAAAATGTTTCCTGTCATTCCCTCATTAATTTATTAAAATATATAATTCATATTTGAGTTCTGTTTACAGATAGGAAATAACTTGGTTACATTATAAATTTAAAATATGCAATGTAAAATTTGTGTTGCAAAATACAATAAACTATTCAGCTTATTACATTTTAAAGTATAAATTTCCAAATAACATTCAACAGTACTGAATGAACTGAATTTGAATGCTTTTGGGGTTAGAATGAAGTTGAATGTTTAAGTCTCTCTCTTTTTTTTTTTTTTCTGATGTTTATTTTCTTTTTGAGAGAGACAGAGCATGAGTGGGGGAGGGGCAGAGAGGAATTTTTTTAAGTCTCTCATTTCTTAAGTGTCTTGGGGTTTTCTTGGGTGTCTGGTGTTGCTGTTATGTGTTTGTTGCAATTCAAGTGGGTCTGAGAGAAACTTAACAAGGGGAAATGATAATAACCAAAAGATTAGCTAGGTCTATCAGCATGATAACGACCAGATTCTAAAATACTCCTCTTCTCAAAGAAATAAATGAAGAAAAGGAGGGGACATGATGCCCAAGGAGGGGAGGGGAAAGTGCCTGAACTCAGTGAATGCCTCAAGTTGGTCACATGATGTCAATCACCCTCATTCTCTGAGCCATCATGATCAATTTCTGCTCCTTCTGAAGCTTCGCGTTCATTATTGTCCCAGACTTCAGAGAACAGAAGGTTTGTCTGGGTGGAGATGAGCAGGATTGCTTCTGGCTTTGGCTCATTTCCCAGCTGAGCCTAGTTTCCCCACACATGCCCTGGAGAAGGAGAGCTGGAGGCAGAGGCCTGGTTTGAACAGGCAACCGACACCCACGGGGGGGGCGGGGGGATCAGAAGCAGCCCCCAAGCGGCTCTCCTGGTGTCCATGGCAATGTCCCTGCAGGCAGCAGTCACCTCAGTGCAGTCACCCACATGAGTAACTTCCCCTCGAAGGGTGTTTCAAAGTCACTGTGCAGAATAAACACTAGATAGTAAGGTATGAACAACACCCTTTCTTTAACTCTGTTCGTCAGAAAGAAGGGAGGGAAGAGGGAAAAAGGGAGGGAAGGAAGGAAGAAGGAAGGGAGGGAGGGAGGAAGGAAAGAATGATGGGAGAAAGAATGGGAGGGAGGAAGGAAGGAGGGGAGGGAGAGAAGGGAGGGACTGTCAACACGCGCGCACACACATACACACACACACACACAAGGTGCACATGAGAGCTCCTCTCTCCTCATTCCCTTTTTCTGCTGTGTGACCTACAGGCTGGCCCCTAGAAGAAAATACTCTGGGATGTCACAGCTTCCTCTCTACCCTTGCTCTGGGCTCCTTCTCTCCCTTAAGTTTGGGGACTTCAGGCTACGCCCACAAGGGAGACCACTGTTGGCAATATCGGGCAAATTCAGTTCCCTGTATTTTTTCAGACGACAGGTGCAGGAAATTCCAAGATTCTTCCGTTTCAAAGGCCTGGCAGGTCAGCATTTCCCACGAGGGGCTGTATACTGAGGGCAGCAGGGGGAATAAAGAGACCTAAAAGCAAGGATGCGCTCCTTCCGGTACCCCTGCAAGCCTTTTCTCGGGCAGTAGCAGGGAATGATAACAATAGTGAAGGTGTACGACTTGACTAGGGAATGGCTTCGGATTGTCCCAGCCCAGCAAACACGGGGGCCTGCTTTCACGTCACTTCTCAGGCCTCACTTGAAGGCACCTGGCTCACTCCCTTGTGGCCCATGGCCTACACCTGACCTCAGGTCGCTGAGCAAAGGGGTTAGGTGAAGGGTTCCGGAGAGCGGGAAGGGGAGTTGAGTCCCGTGGCCGGCCTCTGCTGACTGCAGTGCTCAGTGTCTTTTTAGCCCCTCAAACAAGAGTCAAGAGTCAGAGATCTACACTGAGATCTTTCTCCAGTGCGGGGTGCGCCCATCCCAGTGGCTTTGGAGCACGCAATTTCTTTTCCCTGCCTCTGAAAGTTGGGCGCTCTGTAGTAAGCAGTGTCCCTGTCTGCCTTTCTAGAAGGGACTGGCATCAATCGATATCTTCCCTGAATTGTGGGTTACTGGAAGGGCTCTCCCCCGCCTGCATCAGCACACAGCCCTGCTGCCCGCTCTTTGGGAAAGCCTGACATTTAACGTGGCCCTCCATGAGCTGCTGTCCCTACCAGTCAAAACCCGTCCTTTGGGGGACAGCTCAAGGGAGCCAGGTTGGTCAGTTACACACATACCTACCTGGAGTTTCTCTTAGCTTATGGCTAAGTGAAATTCTACAATGGCCTTTTCCGGGAAATCACAGGGGTGAGGGAGGCCACCCTAAGGCTCCCTCCCCAGTTAGCCAACCCCTCTTCCCCCAGCGTTTCCTCCCAATGCCTGTCCCCTGCCCTGTGACATCCTCTGCAGGCGATGTTTTCTCATCGGAAGGAGCAGTGACCAAAGCAAGTGCGGGCTCTGCTTTACAAGTATTTCTGGAAGGAGGGGCAAGGGAGTTCTGCCTAAAAGCGACCGCTGCTTTCCACCCGGACCCGCAGAAGTTCAAGCTGGAGCGGCGCCCCCGATGTGGGTAGCTGTTGCTCCAAACGCTCTCTCGCTCCCTCCCGTGTGGTTTCCAAAGGGTTAAATGGATGAAGTCGAGGTGACCCGCTTCCTTTTTAAAAGACGACTCGCCTGCTGGGGTCTGGGCTGTCGAGGGGTGGCGGCAGGGGCCGTGGTTTGCGAGGACCCCGGGGGTCTCGAGACCCCCAGCCACCCGGGGAGACGCGCCCGGACACCGGGTCTCCTCTCGAGCGGTGGAAGCGCGTAGGGCGCACGGCTGAGCCTGGGCCATGGTCGCTAGCCCGACGCTTCCCGCTTCAGCATCCATTAGACGCCGGCCGTGGCCAGCGGGCAGGACGGGACCCGGGGACGGTAGCAGATCGCCGCGTCCCAGGAGGCCTGCTCCTCAGGCGGTCCCCGAGGCCCCAGTGCTGGCTGCGCCCCTCCTCACCCCTCCGTGCCCTCTGCCCGCCTCCCAGGCCGCCGTTTTCGCGGCCCCGGGATTAGCATATCTGTGAAGTCCCGCAAACAATGCCCGCTGTGCGGGGAGATGAAAGTCGGGCGCAGGGTGGCGGGGGCGCCGTTTGAAGTCCCTGAAAGGTGGGGCCGCGGGAATCCGAGGGCGCAGATGGGAGGAGACAGAGCCAGGTGAGAAACGCCACGCGGCCTGCGCCTCCCTCCCCAGCGCCCCGGGGCCGGGGGTTCGCGGACCGCACGGCCTCCCAGACCCTGCTCGGCCCGGGCCCTCGCTGCCCCTCGCCGCCCGCGCCCCAGCCTCCGTCTCCCAAATGCAGCCCTCCGGCCCGGCTCGCGCCCTCTTCCCAGCCTGGGAAACCGGGGCTGACCGGCTCAGTCCCCGCAGAGGATCCCCCTGCCACCGCTCCCCGCCCCCCACCCCCGCCCGGGCTGGGTGCTGCCTGGGCGATTAGCGTTGAGCGCGGGCGCAGGGCTTCTCGGTCCATCCAGTACCCCCAGTGGGTCACGCACTCGCCGCTCCAACCTGTAGGGCTTTTCAGAAAAGGAAGTAGGACCCCTGCCTGCGCCCTCGGACGCCTAGGCCCAGGCTCTGCAGCCCGAGCCCGAGGTAGGGTGACGGGTCAGCGCGTCCACGCCCGCAGTCCCCAGCCTCCCGGGTGGTGCAAGAACGCCTCATCCCGGCCCCCAGATCGCACGAGGGCACGGGTCGCGGGCCACCAGGCCGTGGTCCCGCCGGTTCCTCCGCACTGGGGTGGGGAGGGCGGCGCAGGTGTTAGGGGTCACGTTTCCCGCCCTTCAGGCCTGAGGGGAACATTTTCCAACCTCCTCCCCCCCCCCCAGGAAAATGCAAAACAAAACAAAACAAAAGTCTCCTCCCCTTCACGTTTCTGGTGTTTGCGGTTTTGTTGCTGCTACTTTGAGGGTGGGGGACAAAAAGCGAAACTTTCTACATAAGAATGTCGCGGCACACAGCCCCGAAAAGTGTTTCTTCTTCAGGGCGCTTTAGAAAAACCCCCTGTCCTGCTTTCTGCATGGTCAAGGAGCAGAATAATGAAACCAAAGACTTTCATTTTATAAACCACTTGATCTTTGCTTGGGAAACTCTATTAATTGAATGGGTTTGCCTTTTTTGCCAGGTCCCCTTTATCATTATTTATGGGCTTTAAATTGTTTAAAGTTCCCTTGACGTTCAATTTACAAGTTTGGGGACTTTTTTTGTTCTGCCTTTTGTCCTGGAGAAAGACATCGTGTTGGAAGTGCTTTGAAAAGCCAAACAGGAGAGGTTGGCAATGAAAGGGAAGCGGGCGAGATCCCTTTTAATTCCGTCCTGTTAGTGAATGGCTCTTTTACATAATTGCAGGGGCTATTTCAAAGCCAGCCAAGGGCTGACTTCACTTAGAACCACATGGAGTCTATTTTGGGCTTTCAGATTAAAAAAAAAAAAAAAAAGCTGAATAAAATAGTTAGAAAAGATGAGACTTCAATGCTTTCTGCTACTTGCAAATTGGTGTGTCTGATGGGGAATTTTTTACACAAGCACCCCTTTGTAAGTGCGTCTTGGGCTTGGGAGGGACTGTTGTGAGTTTGCTGGGTGTGAATCTCAATTGCTCTTTCGCAAATAAAAGCCATCCCAAGCTATTTCCCAACTATTGCCAGGAGCGAGAGCTAGTGCACTGACCGAATGATCAGGCCACTCAAAGTCTCTATAAATAAAAACAACACGGTTGCCAGAGAAACCAGCCGGCCTCCTGGGACTGGGTGGCGGGCGGGCGCGCCGGGCCCGGCTAGGTCTGCGGGTTTCTCGGCACCCACGAAGAACCTGGGGCGCCCACGCTGCCCCCTCTCCTGCACCGCCCGCGACCTCGACCCTGGCGGCTGCCTGGAAACACGCCGTTCGCCGCGCCGCCTCCTCCGGGCTGGACTCGCCAGGCCGACGCAAGTTTGCCGCGTGAATATTCATCTACTTGTACACTTAGCATCTTGTACTCAGCCGTCATACACCTGCGTGCAAGCGTTGCCTGGGACAGCCCCGAAGCGCGGAGACAACTTAATTACCACCACTTTTACTGACGTCTGGGGTTTTAAGTGGCTTAATACGATCTTGGCACTGGCCGAGGAAAGTGCCCGAGGGGTGGGCCAACTTCTTCGCCGGAGCTTTCCTGGGTAGGGGTGTGTGTGTGGGGGGGGCAGTTCGCGGAAGTTAACTAGAGTTGGAGGACCCAGGTGTCCCTTCGGTGGCGTCCTTCCTTCTTCCTAATCCCAGGGAGTTGTTGGTGGAGGACCTCTTAAGGCAAAGTTGCAAAGGTCTGTGCCGGCCGGTTTTCCTGCGCAGCCTGGGCCGAGCTGGGTCACCCCAAGGGCTGTGCGGTGTGAGGCAGTTCCGAGGTAAGCAGGTAGGAATCCGAAGGATGGGCAAACCACGTACCTGTCGCTCGCTACCCATAAATCTCTCCGAGGAGACTGGGGGAAACTCTAAAGGCTTTTATTAGCCGCAGTCTCCCACGCTCCGCACGCTTTGCAAGGTAGCTGAGGTGCCCCGAATGAATCTTGTTAACCACGGCGAAACACGAGGATCCTTTTATGACGCGAACAGTCGTTTTCTAAGTAGTTAAGCATTAGATGAGAAAATATTACTGCGCTGCATTCGAGAAAAAGCACACTAGTAAATAAAATTCATATTGATGAGAATTCTCTGAACTCACTAATAAAAGAAGATTAGTATTATAACCCCCGCAGTCAATACTTTCCGGAGCAATTTATGGATGCAAATAATATGCCATCAAATTATTTCAAGTGTAGCTATAATTCAACGGACCTAAATCTTCCTGCTGAACTTTAAATGTAGAATTATCACCAAAATAATCAAAGGAATCCCGGTTTCTCGGAGGGTAATCAGGCGGCGGAAGTCCCTAGAACAATATTTTTTCGGCGAAAGAGCAAAGTGGATGGCAAATCGGCCTGGGTGAGATGAGTAGGTTACACCCGCGCGCCGGTGTCAAGCGGGGAAGAGACCCGACTGCAGCGACGTAAATCAAGCAAGGGAGTCGAACATTTTTTCTTAGTATTCAAGCAACACGGTAACCACACCAGAGCCTGTGTGCCTGCAACTATCTCATAATGAGAGGGAGTATTTATTATGCTCGTAAAGAAATCAGCCTTTTGCCCTGGGCTTCGATTTGGTGTTTTGTTTTTGTTTTTTTTCCTTTTCTTCTCTTTCTTCTTTTGTAGGAGTGGAGAAAGAGGGATAGAGCTCAGAGACCCCACAGACACTTCCTTCCCGTGGATTCCAACGATCCCCCTGCACACCGCCTCAGCCACCTCGGGGTCTGGGCGGCGTGAAGCGAGTGGAGGCAATACAGCCAGCAGCGTCCTAATGAATTCCTTTCAAACCGCCTGCCGCCGGAGCCATCTATTACAGCGGCCTGGAGTGGGGAAACGCGCTCGCGCTCGAGACGTCTTTGTCCGGGTGGCGGTGGGGCGGGCGGTGGGGGGGTGGGGAGGGGATGGGGAGGGGATGAGGAGGAGGCGAGCAGGGGGAGGGCGGCTGGCGGCGGGGCCGGCGAGTTTTCCCAGCACTCAGGGGCGCCGGGGATGCACCCTCCTCTCTTTCTTTCCTCCAGGGCCCTTTGGGTGGGCAGTGGGTTTCTGGCGGAAGAGGTGGTCTGGAATTAAGACGTCCCCCTGGGGGCCTCGGGGTTACAGCGGGGAAAAGAAGAGCTTCAAAGAATAGGGTCGATAAATTCATAAAGATCGATTTATCTTTATCTCCCAATTAAATGTGCTTGTAAGTGATACATAACACACGTCCAACACGGGCCAACTCCCCAACCACTAGCTCCTCGGCGTGAGCGGATTTTTAATGACTGATCGAACAATGCCCTTCTCGGCTCTCCTCGCAAGCCAGGTGCTCGTCGGCTGTTCCCGGCGAACGTCTAGACCCAGGAAGTTGGAGCCGAGGCCCTGGAGGCGCGTGGAAGCCCCGCGCGCGCTGGCGCGCTTTGCACCGTCTGCCCCGGCCACGAATAGATTCCCCTTTTAAAGAGAACACGAGAATCGGACGTTTGCCTTTTTGTCACAGATTAGGGGATGAGAACATCCCTAGCTCCCACTCTCTCCCCGCCAGTTAGCCCCCTCGCTCCCAAATTCTGGGGTGTTACCATCGTCGAGACAGGGGAAACATCTTGAGGGAATCGGCTCCGTCCGGCAGTAGGCGGAGGGGACCCGCGCGCCCTCGAGTCCTCGCGCAGGAAACCGGGTGGCGGCGTCGGGGTGAGCGCTCCCTCCGTTCTCAACGTGCTTAATTAGCGCCTATTTACAAAACGCAGCTTTTATTTGAGCAAACATCATAAAGCTTTCATCAGGATAATCTCACGTTATACAATCTGGAGGCACAGCAACTCCCCCTTCCTCCCCGAGGATGGAGCAGATAAAGGACTCGCTTTATTATCATAATTATCGTGGCTGTTATTTTGGTGCGCGCAGGCAAAGTGTGTAAATAGGTGCGATGATTAAGAATGTCATGAAAAATGAGAAGGGAGCGCTCGCAGGAGGGCCCAGCTCGGGATGGGGGAACCAGCAGCCTCCTCGCCCCGCCCGGGAGCGCGGGGGGCGCGCTCAGAGACCCGGCCGGCTCCCGCCGTAGGCTAGGGCCTTCCGGCTCCCGACCAGCGCCCTGGGGGCGGATGTGAAGGGGCAGGACCTCGCTCCCAACTCCGGGAACCTCTTCTGGACCACGGGCGCAGCAGCAGCACCCAACGCTAGGGTGAGCCGCGGGCAGGTTTGTTCCAGCGCTAGGAGGAAGAAATAAAACGCCCTCGGCTGAGCCGCGGTAGGTCCTAGCCCCGGAAGCTGCCCTTGGACGCGGCCTCGACGAGGCTGCCGGGCCACGGGGCTCGAGCCTTGGAGCTTTGGAGGCAACAGCCCCTTTCAAGTTTGCGCGGCGCGGGCCCGGCGCGCAGGCTCCGGCTCTCGGGCCCGCGCGCTCCGCCGGCGGCGCCCGCAGCCCGCTCCCGGCCAGCCCTGGTGGAAGGGGCGGAGCCCCGTTTTCGCTCCGCCTCCTCCCGGCGCAGCCAATAGGCGGTGGCGTCCGGCCCCACGTGACGTAAGCCCGGCCGGGCAGCAGGCAAAATGTGAATGAGAAAGAGGAGCGCGATTTAAAGGTGCTGGCGGCGCCCGCCGAAGACAAGTGCGCCAGCTTCGCGCGCTCCCCAGCGGCCCGCGGGAGGCGACGGTCGGCGGATCGGACAGACGGACGCACTGACGGCTGCGAGCCGGGGCCGAGGGGGGCAGACGACACGCGCGCGGGCTCCGACGGACAAGAGGCGGGCAGCGGCTCCAGCGAGCCCGCGGGGCCCGGGTGCCCTCTCCACTCCGGAGCTCACGACCTCACCCCGCGCGCTGCCCGCACCCGCTCCCGCCGGGCATGCAACCCGCTCAGGGCTGAGGGTCGGCGGCGCCTGCTTTCAGGGTCCGGCTCGGCCCCTGCGCGGCGCACCCGGCTGTGCTCCCGGCGCCCGGCGGGCTTCCTGGCGGCGGCGCGGCGCGGGGACTTTTCGCCTCTCGCTGGCCTCTTCCGAGCGCGTCTATGAGCGCAGCGTTCCCGCCGTCGCTGATGATGATGCAGCGCCCGCTGGGGAGTAGTACCGCCTTCAGCATAGACTCGCTGATCGGCAGCCCGCCGCAGCCCAGCCCCGGCCATTTCGTCTACACCGGCTACCCCATGTTTATGCCCTACCGGCCGGTGGTGCTGCCGCCGCCGCCGCCGCCGCCGCCCGCGCTGCCCCAGGCCGCGCTGCAGCCCGCGCTGCCGCCCGCGCACCCTCACCACCAGATCCCCAGCCTGCCCACCGGCTTCTGCTCCAGCTTGGCGCAGGGCATGGCGCTCACCTCCACGCTCATGGCTACGCTGCCCGGAGGCTTCTCCGCGTCTCCCCAGCACCAGGAGGCGGCGGCCGCCCGCAAGTTCGCGCCGCAGCCGCTGCCGGGTGGCGGCAACTTCGACAAGGCTGAGGCGCTGCAAGCCGACACTGAGGACGGCAAAGCCTTCCTGGCCAAGGAGGGCTCGTTGCTCGCCTTCTCCGCGGCCGAGGCGGTGCAGGCGTCGCTCG
>NW_024412433.1:4602502-4650223 GCF_014898765.1 Herpailurus yagouaroundi
GGGGGGGGGGGGCGGGGGCGAGCCCGCTCCGGGTTCCCGCGGGCGCAGAGGGGGCGAGGCCAAGCCCCCCACACGACCCCCCGCCCCGGCCCCCCTCTCCGGAGCAGCGGGAGGACGCCGCCGAGCGGTGCCGCGAGGCCTCCGGGGGGCATTTAGAGCCGAGCAACAAGCTAGGGCTTAGGGGTAGTAGCATTTAGCCCTCGGGGCCAGCTGCTGCGCCGGGCGGCTGTTCGTCTGTCCGGCGGCGAGTTTGGAGGAGTCTGTCCCCCCTCCCGCGCGCCGTGACCTGGGGTCCTGGATGAGTTTCAACCTTTAGGGGTGGCGGGTTGGGCTGCGCGTCTCAACCGTGCGTGTGCTCAGGGGCGCCCAGACCTATTAACCCCCTTCACTGGGCTTGGTGCTTGCCCGGGAGAAGCCGATTCCCGGGAGGCTGTGCGTCTGCGTGTGTGTTGGGGTGTCTTGTGGGAACTTCTCCTAAGGCTACAAAACTTCCCTTTCGCCAACATCATCTGCCTCAAAAAAAAAAAAAAAAAAAAAAAAAAAAACCCGGTCTGGGATCTCCACCTCCCTGTGGCCCCACTTTGGCTGCGATGAAATCGAGGTTCACTGAATCTTCACTGGGGGGGGTGGGGGGAGGCAAGATGCATCGTGAATTTCCCCCTTCAGTCCTCACCCAGCCCCCACCCCGGGGACAAAGAGGATGCTGCTGTCTTGGGCCTCACGCCTCCTGTTACTTCTGCCTTAAGCTGCCGGAGGCTGGGAGGGTGCAGACGCGGCCTGGCGGCCCCTTGAGTGATGGTTCTGGGCAAAGGGCCGTCGCCTGTCCTGTCTCCTCTCCTCCTTTGAGCTTTCTCACGCCCCCCCCCCCTTCTCTACCCCTCAAAGGCCAGGAAATCACAATGTGTTAATGTCATAGAAAGACAATCCGCTAAGGGCGGGGGAGGCCCGAGTGGCGGTGGGAAGGGGAAGAAGGCCAGTGTGCGGAATGTAATAAAACGCCGTTTGGTTTTGCTTTCAGTCGGGGCTGTCAGAGGGCAAGGGAAAGACGAGTCAAAGGTGGAAGACGACCCGAAGGGCAAGGAGGAGAGTTTTTCGCTGGAGAGCGATCTGGACTACAGCTCGGATGACAATCTGACCGGCCAGGCGGCTCACAAGGAGGAAGACCCCGGCCACGGGCTGGAGGAGGCCCCGCCGAGCGGCGGCGCCGCTGGCAGCACCACGTCCACGGGCAAGAACCGGCGGCGGCGGACTGCCTTCACCAGTGAGCAGCTGCTGGAGTTGGAGAAGGAGTTCCACTGCAAAAAGTACCTGTCGCTGACCGAGCGCTCGCAGATCGCCCACGCCCTCAAACTCAGCGAGGTGCAAGTGAAAATCTGGTTCCAGAACCGCCGGGCCAAGTGGAAACGGGTGAAGGCTGGCAACGCCAATTCCAAGACAGGGGAGCCCTCCAGGAACCCCAAGATCGTCGTCCCCATCCCCGTCCACGTCAGCAGGTTCGCGATCAGAAGTCAGCATCAGCAGCTGGAGCAGGCCCGACCCTGAGGGCCCAGGGAGAGCCAGGGCCTGGACCGCCGTTGGAGAAGCTACAGCTCTGGAAGGAAACCACGGTGGCCTCTGCCATGTTTGAAGCAAAACTCAAAGTCACCCCCCCCCCCACACACACACACACCCAACTTTGGACATCCCAAGCACACTGAGAGTATATTCATTCAGAAGGCTGAAGACTGCTTTCGAAGGGGCTACAGCTGTACCTGATGACACAGTAAATATTTATTATACTATCCTACTTTGTACATAGATATCTATATAAACTGGATCTCAGCTGCAGTATTTTGAAAGTTAGAGGACCAAACTGCCCTGTAATATTCTCCACTCACATTCCAGAAGAAAACAGAACCTCTGCTGTAATCCTCCACGGATAGCAGCCACCTTTCCATACTTTTCCAAAGGTAAACATAACACTGAAGAACAAACCCTCGTTTTTGTTTCTGTTTTGGGTTTTTTTTTTTTTTTTTGGTTTTTTGTTTGTTTTTGTTTTTTGTTTTTTTAAGTTGACCGAAAAGCAGACGTTTTGGGGGCAGCCTGGAAATTTGCTTTGCTTTGGTTTTGCCTGGCGTTCTTTCCTGGGGTTGCACATCCTATCTGAGCCATGTTTGGAAGCACGTCTCTGTTGTGTTTAATTTATTTCAATGTAGCTTATTTTCTTATAAGTTATGACATTTAAACAATCGCAGTCTTGTGAATAATAAAAAGGAGAGAGAGAGAGAAGGAAAAAAAAAAAAAAAAGACCAATCTCTGGGTCTCGTGAGTGTGTCCAGATTTCAGTGTTTACAGGGCACCACGGCAGAATGGCCAGGCAGCTGGTCTGGGACCAGCTCTGGATCAAAGTCCCCGTCCTGGTCTCCGCAGGCTGGCGGGACACAACACACCCCGCACCTTCCCAGGTTTCTAATTGGCGAGCAAGAGCTCTAGTTGGGTTATAAATTTCAGGGAGCCTAACTTTCACCTGAGAAAGCTGACATCTCCCCCTTTTGCATGGTCTAATCACTACCTAGGAGGCTGGCAAACTTGGGCCACAGGAAGAGGCGGGCGCCCGGAGGAGGGAAAGCGAGTGCGGGTACTGGCGGCTTTTCACTAACTCCGGATGCTCTAAATCGACCACAGCCAGGGAGGAGACGCGATCCCCCCCACACATCCCCGATCCGAAAAGAAGCGGTGCTCGCTCCCCAGGCTGGGCCGAGGGCCCATAAATCAGGCTCCGGGCGTTATCTTCCGACAGGCGCAGAAACCCACCAAACCGAGCAGGGCTTCCGGGCAGCGCTCCGCGCGGAGGCGGAGGCGGGCCGTGAGCGCCAGCGGGCCGGGCACCTCCCTCGGCGGGCGGGGTCGGAGGGGCGGGACCCGACCACCGCCCCACCCCGAGGGCGCCGGGGCGGTCGGCTGCACAAAGCGGGGGAAGGGACGAGGAAGGCCGGCGGGTGGGCGGCGGGCCCGCGGGGGTGCCTGAGAGCCGGGCGGCTCCCCGCCTCGGCCCGGAGGCCCACGGGGCGCGGGCGGGGCGTGCCCCGACCCCCTGTCCCGCTCCCCACCCCACCCCACCCCCCCACCGCCGGAGCCCAGCCCGGGACGCCCGCTCCTTTCCCGACCCCGAAGCGCCGGGCCAGGCCCCCTGGAGATAGTCGTGGGCAGGCCCGGGGTCCTCGGGGGGCGTGGAGCGGGCGAGCGAGAGTGAGCGAGCGCGGCTCCAGAGCCCTGTCCGCGGCCAGCAAACCTGCAGCCCGAAGGGCGAAGAGAAGCCAGAGGCTTCCCCGGCCTCGGCCTTGCCGGTGGGGAGCGGGTGCCGAAGCCGCCGCGCGCGGTACCCACCGCGGCTCTCTCAGCCCAAGAAGGGGGAACTCGTCGCCCTGGGTCAATACTCGTATTGGCTTAATTTACGCGGGGACTGAGGCCTCCACCGGCACTCCGGGCACAAGGTGAGGGACGGACGCGACCAAGTCACCGTTTCCCGCCGCTGTTCCCAAGACTTCCAGCGGCGGAAGATGGCCCAGACTTGGGTTTTGAGCACAATAAAACGGAGTGGCCGGTCCTCCGAAGGCCTCAGCCGGCTCTGCGGGGCGCGGAGAGCTTGGGGGCTCCTTCCTGTCCCCCACCTAGAACCCTGGGGCCTTTCCCTGCCCTGGCGCCTGGTCCGCGAGGCCCGGCCGCTCCCCCTGATCCCGCCAGTGGCCCGCCGGTGAGCGCGCCCTGATCGCCCGTGAGCGTCATCTGCTTGGGGCTGGTTTCCCCTGGCCACACGCCGCTACCGTGCATTTGAGGCCAGCGGAGACACCGCCCCCACCACATCCCGTTCCCCCGCCCCCACCCCGCACACCTGAGCCAGCCGGTCCCTGGCCGGGGTGGACCTGCGCCCCGGCGGAACAGCGGCTGGTGGTGCAGGGTCCCAGTCGCAGAACCGGGGGAGCGGCGGCCTCCCCGGCGGGGGCGCCCCCACTCGGCACTCTTGGCCTGGGGGAAGATCGCTGGATCTCGAGAGCGGGGTACCCCCCCCCGGCAGATTCTGGAGGGCCCCCACCTCCCATATACCTTTTCAGGGTAACAGGTGTAACTCCTACCCATCTTCTCCAAAAGCCCGTGGTACGGATGGAGGGCAGAGAGGGACCCAGAGCCTTGGCCACACAAACCCTGCGGGGAAGTGAAGTTCCCTAGAAACTGGGGCCACCTTCAGGAATCCTCACCCCCCCGGGGGGGGGCAGGGGGGACCACACTCCCCGGCCCTCCCTAGCTGCACTTTGGGGGCAGGAGGAGAGGGCCTGGGGCTCCCCCAGCCTTGCAGAGGTGGCACCACCACCAGCCCCTCTGCCCTCTGGGGAAGCTGCCCCTCCTCCTCCCCAACCCCTGAGTGCCGGGGCGCCCCCGAGAGCCCGGTGCCGAGGCCGAGGCCCGGGAGACAGGCCGAGGGGAGGAAGATAAACAAGCGGGAGCTTGATGGCCGCTGTCATCATGGCCGTCATCATGGCTTTCATTTGGCTGCCTAATGAGTCACATCACAGGCAGAGAGAAAAATTGTCAATCGCCCGGGCCCTAATGAATTTTTTTGCAAATTGTAATCAAGCCAGGCCGTCTCAGCTGGCTGATTAATGAGACCCACGAGGCTCGGCCAGCACCTCAGCTTTTTATTCCATCCCGTCCTCCCTGCACTAAATTAACAGCAACTTGTCTGAGCTTCAAATTAACTCCCAATGATTAATTCTGATGGGGGGGCCTGAAGAATAGCTTGTTCTAATAGGCTCTGGCCTGAGATGCTGTTGGAAATTAATACACTTCCCCTTTGGCTGCCGGCTTTAATCCAAGGTTGGGTTTTGACATCACTATATTTGTTGTTACAATAAATTCCACTTACATCTGCAGATCAAATAATTACGCTTGGGAGTGCCACGGCCCTGCGCCCTCAACCATCCGCTAGAGCCCCCCCGCCCCCCGCCCCACGCTGTCCACACCCCGGTCCACCAACCTGAGCAGGGTTATGTAGTGGAGGGGGGCAAAGGAACAGCCACCCCACCCTCTGTCCTAGCTCTCCCGCGAGCTGGGAGACCCCCATCCTTTGGAGAACCAAGGGTACTTTGAAAACTCAAAGCCAGATCCGTATGGTCCTTGAGCAGAGCCCTCTTGAGATTGGTCTTGGGCCCCAAGCAACCTCCTCCTCCCCTCCCTGCAGGGGCTGGGGATATCCTTGGAGCGGCCTGGACCTGGACCGGCGCTTGAATCTTCCCCAACCCCAGCCCATGAGGGAATTTTTGAGATGTGACACCTGCTTCTACACCCAGCTTTCGCCTCCCAGTCTTCAGCCCCCAGGACCGTTCTGTGCAGGACATTTTCAACTAGATAGCGTGCGGTGGGGTGGAGTGGGGGCCCTCCAGGCCTGGTGTGCCTCCCGAGATCATCCCGAGTCTACGGCTGTCTGAGCACAGTTCGCACTGGGCCTGCTGCTGGCCCAAGCACCTGCATTCCAAGACGCTGGTTCTCTTGGGGTCAAAGCTCGCTTAGCCTTGCGTCTGTTTGTTGGAGCTTAATTGGCTTAATCACTTCGGCTGTGTCTGGCTAGCACCGGGCCTCCGCTGCTGCTCCCTCTGCCCCGGGCCTGTCCCAAGCGGAGTCGCTCACCCACCCCCGTGGCAGGGGGGTTCTGGATGCTCTGGAAGCCCGGCGGGGGGGCGGGGGGGCACTCTGATGGTCACCAGCTTCCCAGATCCTGGGCCTTCCTGGACCCCAGTGGCTGTCCCCAAAAGGCTGGAGCCCGGCTTCCGAAGGCCCTGCAGTAGAGTCATCCTCTGTTCGCTCTCCTCTCGCCTGTGGGGAACTCGCGTGACAACGCAGCTGAGTGGCCTGCCCGCGCCCAGCCACGGCCTCCCTGGGAAGGAGACTCCCTTACACCGGCCTCTGTTTCTGTCCCGGGAGACCCCAGGACTCTGCTCAAGCGCACGCAGTCTGAGCAGGCGGCCTGCTTGGACCCTCTGGAGTCCCGGGGTTTCCTGGAAGGCCCCGGCAGTCGGGGCCTCTTTCCCCCTAAGCTTGGCCGCGCCGGGGCCCTCGGGTAGCGGGGCTCCAGGGGTCTAGGGGGGAGCTGCGGTCTGGGGTGTACCGGGAGCGGCCCCGGGGGGGAAGGGAGGAGGCATCCATCTTCATTTTGGGCCCTTATGGTGTAAACAGGAGAAATATGATCTTAGTAACCAAACATGAATGCAAATCACACCGTCAGAGTAATAAAGCACCTAAACCCCGACACACAAAAGCAACACCATATGTATGAAGACAGCCTGCATAAATTATAAATTACATCATAAAAATTGATTGCCTATTTGAATAGTTCAGAAGTGAGAGACCTAAGCTGACTTCCGCCCTCCGTGGCTTTGGGGGAAAGGTCAGGGAGCGCGTGCTCCCGACTGGCCGAGGACTGGGATGACTGGGCCTAGAGTGTCCTGCCGGCGCTGCGGCCCAGCCTGGTGGCACGGGGGGAGGGGGGAGCGCGGGGTGGGCGGCGCACTTGACGCGGGGCGCGCCCCGCCAGCTCCGCGCCCAGAGGAGGGGACAGGCCCGCGGCCGTGGATGCCCGGCGAGGCCCGCGCCGGTGGGGCAAGAGCGCCACGGTCAACGCCCAAGTTGGGTCTCAGGAACCCCTGCCCCCAGACCGAGCGAGGCTGCCCTCAATCGCAGCCCCTCCGGCCAGCGAGTGGTACTGCCCTGAGGGCGCTGAGCCTTCTGGCTCGGACCCCAAGGTCCCTGCGAGCGCCTCCCCCTCCCCACGCGGTGGGCTTTACGGCGAGCACGGGTGTGATGTGTGCGCACGGGTGGGTGTGGGCGTGCAGTGGTAGCCTCTTTGCAGCAGTGCGCTTAACCGGCTCCGTCTAGCCCGGCCCCGCCGAGTTTCTCGGTTTTCCCGGATCCCGGGCTCAGGGGTTCCAGAGTCCCACCCCACTGGAGCAACCCAAGACGCCGTTCCGGGTGCCATTCGAAGTCGAGCGCCCACTGCCCACTCGGGTCTGCGCCTCGGGGCTCCCCCGACTCGTGGACCGCCGGACGCCCCTTCGAGGGGCCTGCGCCTCTGTGCCCCACCCTGTTTCTTCTCCACTGCGCGGAGGCCCAGAGTCTGATCTCCGGCCCCCACCCCCCACCCCGTGGTCCGTGTCCCCTCGCCCCGTTTGGCCTCTGAGATCTCCCCACACACCCCCGACCTCCATCGTGCGGGCGCACCCCCCACGCCCACTCTGGTCTCTGGGATGACCCCCTCCGCAGCTCACCACGAACACCCCCACCTCCCCCCGGGAAGCCGCGGCACCAGTGTTCGCGCCCTGGCCTACCCTCTCCCACCGCCGCGCGCAGGCCCACCCTCTGCGCTCTGCCTGCAACAGGCCCCTAGGACTCCGCGTGTCAGCCCCGGAGCTGGCGACGCGCTAGGCTAGGGAGGGGAAAGCTGAGGCCCGGGCAGCTCAGGGAGAGGCCATCAGGGCGCGAGGAGGGTCTGTCCTGCCCGAACCAACGTGCGTCCCTGGGGCCTCAAGGGACAGAGGAGCAGGTGGGGTCGAACCCGCACCCCACCCCCCACCCCCCCGCCGGCCCCGCAGCTCAGAGCCCGAAGGGGGCAGGGAGGCCGTCGGTGGGCGCGGCCGCCCATCCCGCGTGCGATTCACGAGCCCGCGCGGCCTGGCTGGGGTAACGACCCCGGGTCCTGCGCCCGCAGTCGGGGGCCCTGCCCAAAGGCGCGCCCAAGGCCAGAGAGAGCGGCCTGGGGTCCAGGCTAATGCCTGAGGCAGGGCCCAGCGTGGGAGGCGACGTCACGCTGGGCGCCCACCCTCCCTCCTCCACCCGCCTTCATCTCCTGATTTCCCGCCACTGGATCCCTCGGGGCCTTTGTCGTGCTGGTCTGTCTCTGGTGTGGCCGCGCGTCTTCTTAAAGGGCCCGGCCCCCCAGCTCGGTCTCCGCGGCCGTCAGAAGGACAAAGGCTGAAATGGGATTACACCAACCTGATCCCATTAAGCCGCCCTCCCCCACCCTCGCCCCCACCCCCACCCCCGGCCGGGGCTCTGGTCACTCAGATCCCCCGCGCGTTCCCTCTGTCCCCGCCCCCAGCCCGACTGCGGCCTGAGCACCTGGTGCGGCGACCCTGCAGCGAGCTGAGCGCTTTGGGGGTTTGGAAGTGGCCGCCTGACCCCAGGGTGGGAGCGCGGCCCTGGCTCTGAATGACAAAAGCCGAGCCCGGCCACACCATGGAAGGAGACAAGGGGTTTGGGAGCGCGCGGGGTGGGGGTGGGGGTGGGAGGAGGGGAGGTGACCCCACCAGGCCTTGGACTCGCCTCCCTGCGGGCAGGGGTCGGTGTAGCCCGGATTGTCTGAAACCGAGTTGGTGGTTCTGTGTCGAAGCTTCCAGAACACCTCGTTGGCCGCACCAGCCAGGTAGCTAGCTGGGGCCTAGAAGCAACGGCGGGGGACTCTGTACTCAGCGCTTTCCCTGCGGGCTCTCAATTCGCAGCCGCTGGGGAGGCAGGGGTGGGGCCCCCTGTCTGCAAGAGGTAGTACCTACACCCCGCGAGAAAGGGGCCTCAAGCAAGGTGGAGCTGGCAGGGGGTTCTGTCCTGGATCACTCCAAACCCCGATCTCTCTCTCCACAAGCCTTGGGTGCTGAGGACACCACCACCGGCCCCCTTGTCAGGGGCGGAGCCACCGGTCTGCTGGGGAGAGGGCGGGAGCTGGAGGCCAGGGGAGGGAAAGAGTTTGGGTGGTGTGGTGGGGGCTGGGGGTGCTTGGTCCTGTTTCAAGTTTCCCTTTTTCTTGACAGAAGCCAGCATCTCTCTTTGAACTTGGCACGGGAAGAGCGGTCAGATCTTGGTAGAGACTCCCCTGAGCTAAACTGGACCAAACCAGTCCACCCATCTGAACCTTTGTTTCCTCACCCGATGACCCACTCAGGGTGCAGCCTTCAAGATGTCTTCTGGGGAGGTTAATGACGTAACACAGGTGAGGTGCATGGTGACGTCAGGGCCATGGGAGAGCCCACTTCTGGCGGGGTGCACAGCTTCGGACTCAGACCGCCTGGGACTCAGACCTCAGTAAGGTGACCCCTCCTTAGCCCTCGAAGACCACCTCAACACGTCTGGTGCTACCCTGGGCCCAGAGTTGGCAGCCCGCGGGGCTGACTGTGGCTAGACGCGGGAGTCCTGCTCTGCCTGTTCTTAGTTTTCAGCGAGACGCCAGCAGGCAAGGGCTCCGTGGATGCGTAAATCATGACAAATGACATGAAGTCTCATTTCAGAAAGGCCTTCATCATTCCTAATATGTGCAGTGGCTCCTTTGCACAGACACCATCTCCCTCCAGAGGTGTCTGGTGGGATTATTTAGAAAGCCGGTAGGAACACTGCAAAACTGAGAAAAGGACCATGAACGTGGTGGTGCGACTGCCCTTGGCCAAAGGATCTCCAAGTTGTGTAAAACCTGGCTACGCGAATCCCTGGGTTTTCCAATAACATGGGGGCTCTGTGCCGTCCAGACTGTTGACCCCCATGGGGTCGTTTGGAACTTACCGAGACAGCTGTGCCACATACAGGCATGTGATTATTGCTGTTAGACTTCAGAGTATTGACCCTGTTTCAAATGTTTATCAATAGTTTTGAAGCGGATCCCCATTTTCCGTGGCCATGGCTGGAATTTTCTCCCCAATAATTTCCACATTTCGGCATTTTGAAAGCTATAAATTGCCAGAAAAGAAGGATAATCGCCCATCTTTAAATGAGAAATTGTTAATTTGGGACTTATAAAGGACTTTCCTTAATGAACAATAGTGAAGACAGATCTGTCTTCCTGCCTCACTTTGCAAAGCCACATTTGTAAAGTCGGGAGATTTCCATTCTTCCCCCTAATTATTCTCTCCCTCCAGAAGGCAGTTGTGCAGTGGACTGGAGGCCTCCCCGGGGACAAGAGGAGAGCCTGTAGCAACGCCCTGGGCTCCTAAGAGCGCCTCTGCAGGCTGCCCTCTGCGGACCCCAGCACCACCTGTTTGCAGAGCGCCTCCACCCAGACTGGCGTTGGTGGGACCACGGTCCTTGTGCTATGGGACTGTCCCACGAATGCCAGAGGTACACGTGACAGAAGAGCCCTCGAGGAGATGGGAACAGCCGCCAGTTGAGAATGGGTCTGTTGGCACTGTGCTAGGCATGGGGGACCCAACAGGCCCCTGGGGGCCATACACACCCTTGGGCACTCAGAGTCCAGGCAAGACAGCCACTTCCGGCATGGGGAGCCCAGTGCGCCCCGAGGCTCATGGCAAGGCCCTCTTCCCCTCCAGCACGGGCAAGAAAGGTATGCAGGGTGAGGACGCCTGGGCGGAGGCCACGGATGAGTGGACATTCACGAACACCTTTCCCAGCTCCACAGGGGTCTGTGGAGGAGTGACTGGGCCCCCAGGGCCTACAATGTCACCCACTTGAGCTGAGCCGCTGGGGTGGCTACTGTGGAATCACAGCTGGCAAGGCACCCACGCTTAGAGCTGGCAAGGAGCCCCCTTCATGGATGGTCTCTCTCTCTCTCTCTCTCTCTCTCTCTCTTCAGAGACACCTCCCTCTCTGCAAAGGTTGGGACGGCACTTGCTTGGTTCAGCATCCCTCTGCCTTGCGTTGAGGACCGCCATGCCCTCCGTGGGTCTCGGGGACACGAGGGCCTCCGTGGTGGTCTGCCTGGGAAGCCCTGAGCTCTGGGGGCTGTGCTGGCCCTGCTCTCCCCCGAGCCACTTGGGCCTTTGGGGAGCTTTCTCAAAATGAGTGAATACTAACAATACTAATAACTACTACTAAAGATAATGGTCCTTCCACCCACATTACTCTGCTGCAGCCGCCTGACAGCCAAGGAAACGGAGGGGTTTTCAACCTAATTTGGAGACATTTAGCCAAGTCCTTGGTGACGTCAGAGCCCTCGTATTCCAAGCAATTCAGCACATTAAGCCTGCAGCCGGCCAACACCCCTGTTCTGCCACTGTTTCGGCTGGAGGAATTTGATGATGCTTTCAGGAAATTTTCCCATTGGCGTGATTTCTTTCTGGCAGGGGTGCTTTGGTCTTGGAATGATGATTTAGTAAGATGACCCCCTCTGCGCCCTCCCCGCCCCAGCCCTGAGGTCAGAACCCCCCCTCCCTCCCCCGGACTCTCCCTCCAGGCAGGAGAGTTCCCAGATGCTTCACCCTGCTCCCCCTCAACTCTGTGCAGAAACATCAGAAGAGACTGGAGTCAGCTGGAGACCAGCCCATGGCTGGAGAGAACAGGAGTCTTACAGCCGCCAGGGCTCCCCAGATGAACTGATCACCTCAATGCAATCCCACCCCGAGTTCCAGAAGACTTATCTGAAACTGAGCACATGATTTCAACGTACATCTGGAGGAATAAAAAGATGAATGTGGCTGGGGGATTTTTAGAGGGAATCCTAACGAGGAGGGGTACTTGCTCTAATATGAGCAAACAACCAATGTCCGTGGCGACGGGCCCTCTTCTGAGCCCTTGACCTTCATCAATTTATTGAATCCCCGCGACAAGCCTGTGAGGTAGGTATTGTGTTTAACCGTATGAAATGGCTGGTGTCTGCTAGCCTTTGGGACCTACAAAGTGGCCACTTTGTATTATTGTCACCCACATTTTGCAGATGACAAAAGCCATGCCACAGAGCAGTTAAGTATGGTTCCAAGTTCACACAGCTAGCAATTGGTAGGTTCAGAATTTACACCCACATAGGCTGGCTGCAGGGTTAGTGCTCATAAGATTACATGATATAATCGGGCCGCCTGGGTGGCACCGTGCGGTAAGCAGCCAACCTTGATCTCGGCTCAGGTCATGATGACACAGTTTGGGGGTTCGAGCCCCACATCGGGCCCTGCGTGAATGGCATGGAGCCTGCTTGGGATTCTGTCTCCCCTTCTCTCTGCCCCTCGCCCGCTTCTGCTCTCGCTCTCTCTCTCTCTCCAAATAAATACATAAACTTAACAAAAACCATTCCATTATATAATCGACAGACTACATACTCAGCAATAGACTGTAGAATATATGAAGATTTAACCTATGGTAAAGGAAGGCCTGTGAGTTTGTGGAAAATGAAGAATTATTGCATGTTGGGGATTTGCTAAAACCGGCTAATTGGGGAAAAAGAAGGGATCTTTACCTCCCATGTTAACCAGGTATCAGTTACAGATGGATTACAGAATTCAGTGTATGAGAGGAAACCTTCAAAACCTAGGAAAGAGGATTAGCTAAATAATTACCTGCTGAGGGGCAGGATGCAAGGAAAGGATTGCAAAGCTGTCTACATAGAAAACGGAAGCTCCTGTTCATTAAAAAGATCATAAAACAATTAAAATATCTGGAAGGACCGGGAAAAATACTTGTCAGAAACATGACACGGTGGATTAATCTGTCTCCATGCCAATGGCTAGAATGAAAGGGGAAGGGGCATGAATGGGCATTTCATGGAAGGTGAGAACCAAACTCACTGATCGCACAAGTATGTATGGGGATACGTTATGTCAGACACTGTTCTGGTCTTGGGGTGTAGCTGGTATTCTAGGGGGTGTGACATTACACAGAACAGTAAGTGAATGCAATATAATATCAGATGTTATTCAGACAACTAAGTGACTGGAAGGAAAACAAGGCTGGGTAGACTGGCAGGTGCTATTTTAGATAAGGAGGCTCAGGGTCAACCTTGCTGATAAGGTGAAAGTGGGTAGCTCCCTGAAAGAAGGAGGAAGCAAGAAATGCACAGATGTGGGGGAAGAACATTCCAGGCAGAGGGACCAGAAATAAGACGACTGTGCCTGGAGCAAACGGGCAAGGAGGAGAGTGGTGGGTGAGACAGTGGGTCGTAGAGGTAATAGCCAGGCACTTGATCATGGAAGGCTTTGGAGGCTTTGGGAAGAACTTTGGATTTCATTTCAAGGGATACAAGAAGCCATTGGAGGGGTTAGAGCAGAAGAATGCATGCTTTTTTCTTTAATTGCTAATAAACACACAAAATTGGTCAAACTCAAAGAGAAGTAAATTAAAACCAAAACGAAGCAATACTGTAATCCTTTAGCGAAGTTTATAATATAAAACTATTATAAGAATTAGTAATATAAAACGTTTGCAAGACCAGACACTGACACAACACAGTGAGGGGACACTCGTTCATGGCTGGAGGAAAAGCATCCATTCAATAAATAATGATTGGGCAGCCACCGTGAGCCAGCCAGACTTCAAGGAGCCAGAGAAGTGACTGTGAACGAGAGAAGCAAGGCATCCAGGCTCAGGACGTGGAGCACATTTTTTCTCTCTGTTTGTTTGTTTGTTTGAATGTTTATTTTTGAGAGAGGGAGACAGAGTGTGAACAGGGGAGGAGCAGAGAGAGAGGGAGACACAGAATCCGAAGCAGGCTCCAGGCTCCGAGCTGTCAGCACAGAGCCCGACGCGGGGCTCGAACCCACGAACCGCGAGATCATGACCTGAGCCGAAGTTGACGCTCAACCGACTGAGCCACCCAGGCGCCCTTCTCTCAGTGTATTTTAAATGTCTTAAGCTTTACTATCAAAAAACAAGTAAGAAGACTATTGTTACTACTGTTAGTCAGCATTGTAACTAGAGGTCAAGACCAAAGCAGTAAGATAAGAAAAATTAAAAGGCATAAGGATGAATAGGGAGGGAGATGAAAGCGTACATTTAACAACAATAAAAATATAAGATACTTGGGGAAAATTGCAACAATTTCTTGACAGACATTGAAGCATATAAAAATACATGGAGAGAGACACAATGATTGTGGATGGAAAGATGCAGTGTCATAAATGTGTCAATTATTCTCAAACTGGTTTATAAGACTCAAGGTCATTCCTATCAAAACTCTAGGAGGAAGTTTGAAGAACTTGGGTTAAGAAAAACCATGACATGCCTGAAGATGAAAACAGGTGGTGGGGGGGGGGGGTAACCTATAAGATATAAAGTCTTATAAAGTTCAGTAATTAAGGAAATGTAGTATTGTCATGGGAACAGATAATTTGAACAGTGAAAGGGAATTGAAAGCCTGGTGCATACACCCCATGTATATACAGAAACCTGATTTATCAGAAAATTGTAAATAAATAGTGCTGAAGCAATTGATGATCTCCCTAGAAAAAATGAAACTGATGCTTCCCTCACATACCACACACACAAATTACAAATAGATTAAATATATTGGTGTAAAAGACAAAATTGAAAAAAAAAACTAGAAACATTTATGGAATAATGTTTCTTTTTTTAAAGAACGATGTTTTTAAATATTTATTTAAAAAAATTTTTTTAATGTTTATTTACTTTTGAGAGAGAGAGAGAGAGAGAGAGAGAGAGAGCTCAAGAGGGGAAGGGCCAGAGAGAGAGGGAGACACAGAATCTAAAGCAGGCTCCGGGCTCTGAGCTGTCAGCACAGAGCCCAACGCGGGGCTCCAACCCACGAGCCGTGAGATCATGACCTGAGCCAAAGTCAGACGCTTAACCGACTGAGCCACCCAGGCGCCCCAAATGTTTATTTTTAAGAGAGAGAGAGCACAAGTGGGGGAGGGACAGAGAGAGGAAGACAGAGGATCCAAAGAGGGCTCTGTGCTGACAGCAGCGGGCCTGAAGTGGGGCCCGAACTCATCAACTGTGAGACCATGACCTGAGCTGAAGTTGGATACTCAACCTACTGAGCCACCCAGCCACCCTGAAGAATATTTTTTCTGAAAGATTTCTTCAACAGGTTGCAAAACACACTGCTCATCAAATGAGAGCATTAAAAAAAATTTTTTTAACGTTTATTTATTTTTGAGACAGAGACAGAACATGAGCGAGGGAGGGGCAGAGAGAGAGGGAGACACAGAATCCAAAGCAGGCTCCAGGCTCCGAGCTGTCAGCGCAGACATGGGGCTTGAACTCACGGACCGTGAGGTCATGACCTGAGCTGAAGTCGGATGCTCAACTGACTGAGCCACCCAGGCGCCCCAAGAGCATTTTGTTTTTAAAGAAAAACCCACAAACTAGAAGAAAATCTTTGCAAGGAATTGGTGTAAAGAATAATAAAAGAGCTGCTCCTAGTGAAATAGGAACAGATTAATCAGTAAATAATAAGAAGATACATATGAACAGACGTTTCATACATGAGAAACATGATTGGCAAGTAAATTAAAAAAAAATGTCTTTAACGTTTATTTATTTTTGAGACAGAGAGAGACAGAGCATGAATGGGGGGAGGGTCAGAGAGAGAGGGAGACACAGAATTGGAAGCAGGCTCCAGGCTCCGAGCTGTCAGCACAGAGCCCGACGCGGGGCTCGAACTCGTGGACCACGAGATCATGACCTGAGCCGAAGTTGGACGCTTAACCGACTGAGCCACCCAGGCGCCCCAGGTTGGCAAGTAAATTTATAAGTACATGCTCAATCTCCGTTGTAACCAGAGAAATTTACTTAAGGCCACTCTGAAATATCATTTTCGTCTATCAGATTGGCAAACATTTAAGAGCCTGATAATACCAAGTGGGAGCAAAGGTATGGAGACCTGGAACCCTCTCATACGAACGTAAATTCACACAACCACGTTGGAAAACAATTTGTTGATTATATTGTGAAGTCAAACATGTGCAGAGCCAACGAGGCAATTTTACTTTTCGGTATTTATTCTAGAACAGTGGTGCATTCAAAGACTGTCCAAGGGGGAACAAGAAACTGATGGTTTTAAGGAAACCCGAGTCAAACTTCCTAATGTCCTCCTTTCTCTCTGCTCTCCTTTCACCGAGACCCCCTCGTCCACTTTCCGGCCACCACGTCCAGTCTTTCCTTTGGTGCATCACCCCAGGTTGTAAGAAAATACTCTGGGCTGTCAGGCAAAGGGGCAATGAGCAATTCTGGCATCAAGGCTGTAAAAAGAGAATGACTAGTGATTGTCGAATAAAAACTTCTGCAAGTCAAGTCGTTTCTTTTTTTTTTTTTTTTCCCAACGTTTATTTATTTATTTTTGGGACAGAGAGAGACAGAGCATGAACGGGGGAGGAGCAGAGAGAGAGGGAGACACAGAATCGGAAACAGGCTCCAGGCTCCGAGCCATCAGCCCAGAGCCCGACGCGGGGCTCGAACTCACGGACCGCAAGATCGTGACCTGGCTGAAGTCGGACGCTTAACCGACTGCGCCACCCAGGCGCCCCAAGTCAAGTCATTTCTAATTTATCGTTTTCTTTCTTTCCTTCCCTTCCCTTTCCCCCTTTTTTCTTTCTTTCTCTCTTTCTTTCTTTCTTTCTTTCTTTCTTTCTTCTTTTCTTTCTTTCTTCTTTGCTTTCTTCCTTCTTTCCTTTTTCTTTGTTTCTTCTTTCCTTCCTTTCTTCTTTCTTTCTTTCTCTTGAAAAAGAGAGAGCATGAGGAGGGGAGAGGCAGAGAGAGAATCTCAAACAGGCTCCATGCTCATTGTGGCTCATTCTCACAACCCTGAGCTCACGCCCTGAGCTGAAATCAAGAGTCAGTTGCTGGGCGCTTGGGGGGGGGGGGGAGCTCAGTCTGTCGGGCGTCCAACTTCGGCTCAGGTCATGATCTCACAGTTTGTGGGTTCGAGCCCTGCGTTGGGCTCCGTGCTGACAGCTTGGAGCCTGGAGCCTGCTTCGGATTCTGTGTCTCCCTCTCTCTCTGCCCCATCCCCACTCACACTCTGTCTCTCTTGGTCCTAAAAATAAGTAAAACATTAAAAAAAAAAGTAATGTTTAACAATGAGAGAAATAAGGCCACAGGAAGTTAAGATAAATTAAACATTTGTGTTATATACATATCTGCATGGCAGAGACGCGTAATAGCATGACCAAGAAATGACCGTTCAGGATACAAGGATACAAGGATCACATTTTGTGGGACAATGGAAGTACAACTTCAAGAAAAAAGAGGCGGTAGTAGAAAATTTCTGAGCTTCGAGGACCTCCGTCATGTAATTTTAAGGGGGGTGATGACCAACAGGAAATTGTCATGGTGTTTGCATTCCAGTGGGCGCATTTTTATTTGTACTTATTTTCTATTGAAGAGTGATTCGCATACAATGGTATGTCAGTTTCAGGTGTTCAACACAGCGAGTTGTTGACGATCCCATCCATTCCTCAGAACTTACCACCATGAGCAGGGTCACCATCTACACCGGACACGTTTTTTAAAATGGGGTAGCTTGAGGAACTACAAGAGCTGGCTGTAAAACGAGACAGAAACAATGTATTTATTAGCCATTAGCCATCACACTAGGTGTAGTCATCCTTCTTTGTATCTTTGACAAAATTCCTTATTTTTTCTCTTTTCCTTATAAAATAGGAATGATGTTAAGGATAGTGCACTTGGAATACAATGAAATAAAACTACTTTATTTACAAAACTACTGCCATTATTTTAATTTAATTTTATTTATTTTTTAATTTTTTTTAACGCTTATTTTTGAGAGACAGAGACAGAGCAGGAGTGGGGAAGGAGCACCGAGAGAGGGAGACACAGAATCCGAAGCAGGATCCAGGCTCCGAGCTGTCAGCACAGAGCCGGACGCAGGGCTTGAACTCATGAACCGCGAGATCGTGACCTGAGCCAAAGTCGGTGCTTAACTGACTGAGCCACCCAGGTGCCCCTGTCATTATTTTAAAACGTTAATATTTACAATGTACCAAAATTATGTCCTTTTCAACTCTTCTTTCTTTTTGACGTTTATTTATTTTGAGAGAGCGAGAGAGGGAGAGAGAGAGAGAGAGAGAGAGACTGGGCACATGCATGTGCACAAATGGGGGAGGGGCAGAGAGACAGAGAGAGAATCTGAAGCAGGCTCAGCACGGAGCCTGATGTGGGACTCAGACTCATGAACTGAACCGTGAGATCATGACTTGAGCCAAAATCAAGAGTTGGATACTTAACCAACAGAGCCACCCAGGCGCCCCTCTTTTTTCAACCCTTAAGCTCATGATAAAAGTTGAGATTTCAACTTTAAAGGATGGGAAAGGATACGTAATTTTTCAAATGTATTTAATTTTAGAGAGTACAAAAGGGGAAACTCGGAGGCCACACACCTGCAGGAACTCATGAACACCTGCTCGGGAAAAGCGTGTGAGGATATTCTTGGCAGCCTGGTTGTGATGGCAAAAACTGGAGAACTAATGAAAATCAGGAGAATGAATAAATTGTGGTCCATTCACATTCTGGAACAGTGCAAATGGATGAACTTCAGTGACACACGGCATAGAGAAATCTTGGAAAATCTGTTGGGGGAAAAATATAGGACTCCAGATTTATAGAACTCAGAAGCAAATAAACCCAATGTGGTATCAGACTAAACTTTTTATTATTATTATTATTATTATTATTATTATTATTATTTTATTTATTATTATTTTTAAGGGTTTTGTTTTTGAGAGAGAGAGAGCACAGGAGTGGGGCAGAGAGGGAGGGAGAGAGAGAATCCCAAGCTGACAGTGCAGGGCCCAATGTGGGGCTCAATCCCATGAACTGTGAGATCATTACCTGAGCCGAAACCAAGTGTTGGATGCTTAACCGAATGAGTTGCCCAAGTGCCCCTAAACTTTCTTTTTTTAAAACAAGAAAACAATTAGCATAAATTCAAGACAGTGGTTACCTTCAGCAGAGGCACCGGGATGGTGGGTTATTTAATTTTTCACTTTCATGGCTTATAATAGCTACTCCATTCTATTATCACATTTTATCTAATTATAAATATTCCCCAATTTTAATTTTGAAAGTCTTCAAACATATACAGAAAAATTAAAAGGACAGCAAGTGAACACCTGTACAGCCTTTGCCCCTCCATTGTCCACTTAATATTTAATTTTTATTATTATTTGTTGTTGAATTACTCGAAACCTTTGTGCATTTTCTGAGAATAAAGACATTGGCCCATGTTACTCTGAAACGATCACCTGCCTAAGACCATTCACAAAAATTCTCCCCATTTATTAAATGGTTCACATTTTCTACTGATATGAATTGCTACTTTTGTCATATTCTAAGTTCCCATCTTTTTTTTTTTTTTTTTTTTTTTGGTTAATTTTCTAGAACCTAGATATAACTCTGATCTATTTGTTATAGGACAAGGAACAGAACGGGAGAGGGAACAGCCTGTGCAAAGACGGGTAGGCAATCACACGGCACATTCAGGAAAGAGCAAGGTCAGGGGTCCTCCGGAGGTCAGAGGAGAGTTGGGCAAGCTCGCGTGGGACTTTAGCGAGACAAGGTGACCAGCCGGACTTTATTCCGGGGATGCTAGAAGCCATCAGCGTTGAGAGCGCTTTTTCAGGTGCTGACTTTCATTTTTAAGAGCTTTATTCTAGCTTCCGGACGGAGCTTCGACAAAGGGTCCGGCAGAGGAAGCGGGAAGGGCATCTTGGGGCCACGGGAGTGACCGGGTGCTTGGGTATGGGTGCCGACCCAGCGGGGGTGAGACGTGGTCAGCGCTAGGATGTATCTCTGGAGATGGCAGGACAGGCTGATAAGGAGAGAGAAGTCCCGGTGGCTCCCGTGCATTTGGGCAAGAGGTGCCGGTGAGAACTAGGTGCTGCCCACTAAGATGAGGCGTATGTGGCGGGATTGTGTTGGGACGGAATGGCGGATTCTTGTTTTGAAAAAGTGCGCTTGGGGCGCCTGGGGGGCGCAGTCGGTTGAGCGTCCGACTTCAGCCAGGTCACGATCTCGCGGTCCGGGAGTTCGAGCCCCGCGTCAGGCTCTGGGCTGATGGCTCAGAGCCTGGAGCCTGTTTCCGATTCTGTGTCTCCCTCTCTCTCTGCCCCTCCCCCGTTCATGCTCTGTCTCTGTCTGTCCCCCAAAAAATAAATAAACGTTGAAAAAAAAATTTTTAAGAAAAAGTGCGCTTGAGGTGACTTAGATATCGGAGGCCAATTATGGTTGGTTGACACCTATTCCCAGCCTTTATTTTCACTTTCCCACCCACCAGACAGAGGCTGGAAAGGACAAGGTACTCGACTTGCTTTTGTGGCCCGTCTGAAGATGGCCATGTGACCAAGTCCTGGCCAATGAGACAGTCATGAAGGGAAAATTTGCTGGAGAGTGGTGGGAAATCTGGGAATGTCTTTGTTTTCCTGATAAAAACGATAGATATGGTCTTGGCATCCTTTTATCCCAGGGATGTGAATGCAATGTCTGGAGCTGTGGCAGCCATCTTGCTAACAATTGTAGCATGAAGGAACCTGATTTTTTTTTTTTTTCTTTTTTTAATAACACTGCTGAGCCACAGCACTGGCCCGGACTGTCTGCCTCAAAATATTTTCTGTGATACAATTAAACCTCTCTCCTCTCTCCTAGTATTTGATTATTTGTAGCCAAAATCATCCCAAGCTCTACAGCATCCAAATATCTACTTAGCAGTGGAAAGAAGAGTCTAGAAGTCAGGAGAGAGGGAAGGCTAGAGAAAACTTTGGAAGTCAGGGACAAATATTGAAAACCTCGGGCCTAGATCATTTAGGGAGGCCCTGGAGGTATAGGATAGGTCAAGGACTGAGTCCTGGGATTTCCAAAATTTGAAAGTCAAAATAGAAGATGCAGCAGCCAGCTAAGGAGACCGAGAGGGAGAAGAGATTGTTGTACTTGTGTGTGTATGTTCACACAAATACACCTTTGTTTTGGGGTCACATGCTACATGTCTGTGCACTGCTTTCCAATTTGAATTTTTTATTTAACGGTGTATCGTGGAGACCTTCCCCTGTCAGAACCTATAGGTCTACCTTATTCTTTTTTTAAATTTTTAATGTTTATTTTTGAGAGAGAGAGAGAGAGAGAGAGAGTGCAGAGGAGGGGCAAAGAGAGAGAGAGGGGAGACACAGAATCCCAAGCAGGCTCTGGGCTCGGAGCCATCAGCACAGAGCCCAGTGCAGGGCTCGAACTCACAAACCGTGAGATTGTGACCTGAGCCGAAGTCGGGCACTTAACCGAGTCACCCAGGTGCCCCTCTACCTTATTCTTTTTAATGGCCAATTACCATTCTATCACATGGAAATTCCACAATTTATGTGTCATTCATTAAAAAAGGACTTTCATCCTGTTGTTTAATACATGGACTTGGTAAGAAAAAAAAAAAATTTTATGGAACCGGTCTGATTAGCTAACCATTTGGAGAAAATTAAATCTTCACAAATGGAAGAGGGATGAAAGGTTTAACTGTAACAAAGTAGCAGAAAACAAGGGGAGTGTGGTGGAAGAGAAATGGAGGTTTATACAATTGTGGACTTTCTAAGTGTAGCACGAAGGCCAAGACTCATAAAAGTAAACACTGATTTGAGGTCACAAGTGTCAAAATTCTGCACATTAGAAAATCGCCGGGTTTAAAAAGAAAATGAAACAATGAGAAACACTTTGTGGCATGTAACATGTAAGGGCGAGTGCCCTCCAAGTTCACACATCATTAAGAAAAAGATAAATCCACCAAAAGAAAAGCCAGCAAAGAATACACCAGGGGAGCAACAGGAAAATACAAAGTGTCATTAAACATAAAATATTGCCACCCAGCCGTGTTGAAATGCAGAAAAGCCAAGAGATCCTAATTTTTGCCTTTAAAATTGGGGGAAAAAAAACTTCAATAAAATGTTAGTCCCATATTAGTGCAGTGCTGGGAACAAGGCAGCTTCATTCCCTGGCTGGTGAGTGTTTAAATCATATTAGCTATTTTTTTTTCTGACATGAAAAGTTGTTCATATGCTCATTTAAGTTTAAAGAAGTAGGTTATCGTGACAATTAAGGGCTCTGTGTGATTATTGATTGGATCTTGGATGAGAGGAAAATCAGCTATAAAAGACATTATTGGGACAATTGAGGAGATTTGAATATGGACGGCATATTATATCATATCAATGGTAACTGCCTGGGGAGGGATAATGGTCTTGTAGTTACGACAGAACGTCCTTGTGCCTATTTATTTAAGGGTGAAAAATCATGATGTTGGTAATTTACTTTCAAATGGTTCACCCTAGTGTGTGTGTGCGTACTGTCATCGATCTAGCGTCTGTGTCCTCTCCGTATCATCTGTCTGTAGATCGCCAAGATGGGAACATGTTAGTAACTGGTGAATGCATATGGGGCTTCTCGGGGCGTTCGCTGAAATCTCCCATTCTTTGGCTTGTCTGTCGGCTTGTGAAACTTCGAGAGGAATATTTGGAGGGACGAGTAGGTTATCACATAGTTGGAAGGATGTTATTTTATGTTTTTAGTGAAAGCACAGGTAAGTGTGTATTTAGAAGGCTGGGGGGTGGGGCGCCTGGGTGGCACAGTCGGTTAGGCGTCCGATTTCAGCTCAGGTCACGATCTCACGATCTCACGATCTCGCGGTCCGTGAGTTCGAGCCCTGCATCAGGCTCTCGGCTGATGGCTCAGAGCCTGGAGCCTGTTTCCGATTCTGTGTCTCCCTCTCTCTCTGCTCCTCCCCCGTTCATGCTCTGTCTCTCTCTGTCCCCAAAATAAATAAACGTAGAAGGCTGGGGGGGGGGGGCTCACATTCAAGTGCCAGTGGGCGGGGTGGGGTTGGTAATTGTTTCATTTTCTGTATAAATTTTTTTGGTTTGTTTTTGAGAGAGAGAGAGTGACAGAGCGGGGGAAGGGAAGAGAGAGAGGAGACAGAGAAGGCGAAGCAGGGGCCAGGCTCCGAGCCGTCAGCACAGAACCCGGTGCGGAGCTGGAACCCATGAACTACGAGGTCATGACCTGAGCCCCCCCCAGGCGCCCCCATAATGAGCACTTCTAAGTCCTCCCCACTATGCACTCACATGGAAGACGACACCCATTTCACCGACTTGCGCTCAGAGGTCCTCGGGAGCCCAGGCTGTCTGGGTGCTCGGCCCCGCCTTCACCATCCCAGTCCGTGGCTTTGGCAATGAGCGTGGCGCTCTGTCGTTCGAAGGCAATGCTCCGGGTTCCACGACAAAGGGCGCGCGGCCCCGGGGCTCCGGGGGGGGGCGCGGCCTCCGGGCAGCAGCTTGTTTTCTGGAAGCCGCTTTCCCGGGTGAGGTTTGGCGATGCCCAGATGAACTCCACGGAAGGAAGGGGCCAAATCTCTGCGCATTTTGAAAGTCCGCGCCACCGGGGCACAGGCCCTGGGCCTCGACCGTCCTGGCGTCCCCCGGCCTGCGCGGTGCACAGTCACCAGCACGGGCCGCACAGCAGCCGGCGGCGCGCAGGTGCCTCCTCCGCAGAGCGTGGGCGGGATTGGGCCCCGCACGCACGGAGGTCCTCGGCCAGGCCCGGGCAGGGCCAGCTTCCCATCACCCCTGCTGGTGTGTGCGCGGGGGCGGGGCGCGTGTGCGGTACAGGCACGTGTGGGGTGTGTCCCCGGGGGTCAGTGGTGTGTGCGTGGCGCGTGCGGCATGTGTGATGTGTGTGTGTGTGTGTGTGTGAACCTGTGTGCGCGCGGTGCACGTGTGTGTTGCCAGTGAACCCGACCCGTGCCGTAAGCGAGACCCCTCTCCCTGCGGCCCCAGGAAAGGCGGGTGTGGAAAGCCAGCGAAGCCGGAGATGGGTCAATACCGTATGCAAATAAATAAGTGCTAATTGCCTGCAGTGTCTTTGGGTGTCAGGTGCGGTTATTGGACCACATTTATGGGCCAATTAGGCGCCTTACCGGACTCAAGTGGTGATGGATTGTGGCTCGGCGGCTTCTGGAACGTGCAGGAGGCGAGGGGCCACCGGAACTCCGTGCTCACTGCTGGCACGCGCCGAGAGGCTTTTGTCCCCACGCAACTGCGCCGTAACCGTGCCCGAGCCCTGTGGCCCACGGCAGGGGGCAGCCCAGGGCCCAAGAGGGCACCTCCGGGGCGGGGGGGGGGGGGGGGGGATGCAGGCCAGGGGACGCGCCTGAGGGAGGCCCGAGAGACACATGGACCACTGGACCAGGGCCCTGGCACCCACCACCACTGAGGTTCTGCCGGGGCACCTTGGGGTGGCTGTGGGGACGTGACCGTCCCGAGTGTTGACCCGGGGCACGCCTCAGACCTGTCACAGTTACACGGAGGCTTGGTGTCCTGAAAGTCAGAATGTTGGTACAGGTGGGCCCTCAGTGCCCCGGTGCCCCAGGCGGGGCAGCCGCTGGTGGTCAGAGTTTGTTCCTTTTCTCACGCACTTGGGCAGGTTCCGGGGGCGGGGGGAGACCAGACACACCCAGCCATGGATCCAAGTGAGGCTCAGGAGGAGGAGAATTGTCCCTCAGAGAAGCGCACAGGGAAGGGCAAGGAGGGCGCCCGTGCACGTGCAGGGAGGCTTGACTGAGCCGGGCTGGGGGTGGGGGGGATTCCCTCAGAGGGAGGGACATTTCACCTGAGACCCCAAAGTTTAGAAGGAGCTGGCCACAAAGAGTGGGGACCTCCCAGGGGAAGGGAAAGGTGGACCTAAGAGGGGGACGCTGGGACTGGGCTGGAGCCGACAGTGAGGGGCAGAGCTTGCTGTCAGAACAGTGGGGAGTGGCGAGGGGTCTCCGCACCGAGGGGCAAGATCAGATTCCCAGAAGGGTTGTTTGGGGGGGGGGAGGGAGAGCGGACGAGGGGAGCTGCTGTGGTCCCCTGGGGGCGGGGCTGGGGGGGTGGAGAGCACCTGGGAGGGGAGGGGAGGGGAGGAGGCTTGGGGACCTGGGGCGGCCTGGCCTTCTGGAAGGTTCTGTGTGCTGGGGCTGCAGTGATCGGTCTCTTTGAACCTTGTTCCTCCGGAGTCTGTGAATTATGGTGTGCTCCTAGCCCGAATGCTTCCTAATTTTTAATCAGTTTGTTTCAGCCTTTTATGAATCAGTTAACCATTTCTCCAATTTTGGTATAAGCAAAAATTATATTCATAAAAAACCCAACCACTGTCTTCAAAGTCAGTGGCAAACCACGGGTTTTTAAAATGTACCTCGAAATAACTTTTTAAAAATACTTTCTTATGGAGAAAAGGTGGACAGTATAAGGAAGAAAATAGACACAACCCGGAACTCCCTGTAGAGAGACAGCGCTGTCTACATTTTGGAACTTCTTCCCCCTCAGTACGAAATAAGCATATAAAAATACCTTTGAGAGACCTTACATTCTTTACTAGTGGAGGCCATTATATATTCCGTATCCTAATTTTTAAGTTACATGGTGTCATTTCTCCATGTGATAAACACATTTGGAATGACTGATGTTTCCATACGGTACTTTATATAACTATCCCCCTCCTGTTCGACTTTGGGCTCGTTCCCTGTATTTTGTTATATAAATACCACAGCCACAAACATCTTTTTTTTTTTTTTTTAATTTAATTTTATTTGAGAGAGAAAGAGAGTGAATGGGAGAGGAGCAGAGGGAGAGACAGAATCTCAGGCAGGCCCCATGCTCAGCGTGGACCCCGACGTCGGGCTCGATCCCACGACCCTAGGATCATTACCTGAGCTGAAATCGAGAGTCGGACACTCAACTCACTGAGCCACCCAGGCGCCCCACGAACATATTTTATGCAAATGGGGAAGTAGCCACGTTCTCCTCCGCCAGATTCCTAGGCATCAAATTCATTCATGTAATCAACACAAATTTACGGGATGGCTTGTTGTCTAGGCCCTGAGCTCCTGGGCCAGAGGGAAGGTTTTCGGAACCTTTGTACACAACTCCGTATTGCTTTGCAGAAATGCTATTTCACTCTGTCTCCACCAACCGTCCCTTTGCAGCTGGGTACCATGACTCTCACAATCTTGGCTATTAAATCCAGACATTCAGTCTTGCTTTCGCTACCTTGCCGGTCTGACCGAGCTTTTCAGGTGCCTTCTCTGGCTGGAGAAGCCGTCACCTGCTGGGACTGGATGAACACTCTGAGACTGACTCCGGAGCACTGGATGGAAGGTGGGGACAGAGTCCTGGGAAGCCTGCCCACGGGCATCTCTCTGGGGGAGCCACTGTTCTGGGTATTGACAGGGGGTATTTTGGGAAGCCAGAGGGTGAATGGGCAGGGACCGCTCGCCCCCCTCTTCCTTACAGCCAGACCCTGCCCCACTGAGCCACCACGTTTCCTTCCCAGTCTCCTTTGCAGCCCTGATTGACCTCGGCCCCGTGTGGCTGATGTGATGGGGCGTCAACAGAGTCCTAAGTGGGGCTTCGGGGAACACTGAATAGGAGAGGCCTGTTCAGATGCCTCTCTCCTTGTCCTTTCTCTCCTCCACGCGTGGAATGCAGAGGCCAGCGGTGGAGGGGCCCTCATGTGGGTGCCGGGAGGTAACACCCACCCACGAACGATGGTTGACCAGATGGCCGGAAGGAGGCTGGGCCCGGATATCCTTCTGGATTGGGTCAAGCCGGCCCTGGCTTGCTCTCTTTGGGTATCTTCTCTGACGAGGAAACACAACCCCTTCGTCCACTTAAGCCCTACGTTACCAGATACAAGAGGACCAACACGCGTGCAAGCGGAACTGATTTCTCCTAAAACTTTCCTTCGTCCTCCTTCTTTTATTCCCTAAAAGACAAATAACTCCCGTAACACTGTGCATGTGGTCTGCTGGGGTGTTGTGACCCTGTTGCCGAGGGGGCCGCGTGACCTTGGGGCTGGGTGGGACGCTCCCCCCGGGGGGCATGCTGTTGGCTGCCTGTGCCGTGGGAATACCTCTGCAGGAAATGTAACGGGCTCATGGGTCTGTATATTTATGATCTGCCAGAGTAGGTGAGGGGAGGCCATCTGCAGAAAGAAGTGCCTGGAAGGTGTTTGCCAAATTGCTGCCAGTGGGGATGTCTGGGTGGCGGCATTTGGGTGTTTTAATTTTCTGATTTTGGCGCTGGGTGGGGGGGTAAAGATAGTATGTATTTTGTATGAGAAGAACGTCACACTATTAATAATGACACTATTCATAACAGCGTCCTGGAATGGTTTTACTCCCTAGCCACCTGCTGAGCCCTCCTCACACGTCTGGGGCGGTGTGGTCCAGCCAATCTCGGGCTGGGGAAACCACCGCCCCTTAGAGTGGCTCGTAGACGGACAAGTTGGAAGAGATGCTCCTTAACGTCCCCTCGCGCCACGACCACAGCACCCGCGTGCCGACTTCCTCATGCGAGAGGCCGCCTGGGCCTTGCACACTCCCTTCTGTAATCACCTCTTCTCTCGGATTTACCTCGCCTGAGCGCCGAAATCCAATTAGTCGTGACAAATGACCAACACGTCCCCCCGCTCCCCCCTAAAGCCCAACAAAACCTCCACGGAAAGCAGTGTAGACATATTTTCATTTCTTTATTAGAAAGAGGCCTCTACACTATAGCCACCTCTCTCCATTACTTTACACATTTTTCTCTTTCTTTTTTTTTCCCCCTTAGAATACTGTACAGCCGACACAAAAAAATCCCAATGCAGGAAAATACAAACTGGCATATTTAATCAAAACAAAATCATAAGAAATAACAAGCAAAGTGAAATGTCTGTCAATGGTTTTAATTACAGTACAAACAGTATAAATAAAGCGTCATTGAGTCCTTGTGAAACAAACTTGCTGAATGAGGTAATAGAAAAACAACCAAAAAAAGGAAAAAAAAAAAAAACCCAAAGAAACCAAAGCCGTCTCTGGATAAACCCTGGGCCGCTCTTCCGTCTTCTATACATCGCTATTTACAGAAACAAGACGTGCTGGGAGGCGGGCAGGGACCCGGCCTTCCCTGTTCCCTCCTAGAAATGCCTCCTGGCTGCCACCGTTGACCTGCCCACGCTCCCGTTCAGAAACACACCCGTGGCCACACGAGAACCCCATTCGAGGTCATGGGCAGGAGAGGAGGGGACTGTCTGGGGCAGGAAGCTCTCCTGGAACCCACGTGGCCGTGCCCGTGGCTGGCGTGGCCCACCCCTCCAGCCCTTCCCGGGGCAGCCGGCCCAGGCCTCCCAAGGCTTTGCGGAGTGCCCTTGGTCAAGCGCACGCGGCATCCTCCCCAGCACGCGGGTGCTCAGACGGGGGCAGGGGTGCCACCTCAAGAATCTGACAGATTTTAGACAAAAGGACAGCTGCAGGAGGGGAACCGCGATCTTTTCAAGGGTTGGAGAAGACGTGATTTCTAACCTCGAGATGTGCGAACGGCCGCAAAGCGGTTTCTAAGCATTATCTGCTGCCCATGAGCCGTGTGACAACCCAGTCCTCTCTCAGATCTGCCTGGGCACCCGGGGGCGGGGCTGGAAGGCGTGCTTGTGTTCCTGAGAGTGGTCAGTGAGCTAACTCCCGGCTCTGGCCCATGCACCCTTGGTCCCCACTGTCCCCTGACCCTCCAAGGGCCCGGGCAGGATGCACATGTCCCCCAGGCCACTCAGCGGCATGTCAGGTGCAGAGCAGGGTGCAGGGGACATCGGCTGGGCTGCCCACTCAGGCTTTCAACATCCAGGTGCTAAGCTGGAAAGCCCCGGAACGTCCTTCATCCAGCCCGGACACTGGCCATCTTACACGAGGAATCCCTAACTGCGTGGGCTTCTGGGGTCGGGGCCCCATCTTCTTCACATGAGTTTGGGCCAGCTCAGATATTAGCTTCCCAGGCCAGTGTTGACACCATCTGGGGAGGTACGGGGAGGTCAGGGCAGACTCTGATTTAGGGGCAAGCGCTCCCAACACCGGGCTGTTCCGTTTGGAAGATTCCCCAAAGCTCTCACATCTGTGTGGTTCTTTTCTTTTACCCGCGTCTCAAAACAGAAGACAGGATGTCCCTGCCGCCAGGGAATATTCTAGAGGGGACCTAACTCGACTTTGACAGGCGAGTCTCTAGCATACAGCTCCAACGTGACCCTCGGAGGACCTTCTCTACAGAAGCCACACACACCAGGCCAAAATAAAACACAAGCCCTGAGCTGACCCCTCGCACACTGACCAAGGTGGCTTGCCCTGCACGTACCCCGGGCACCGCAGGCCCTTTGGATGGGAAGGCCTCGGAGAAGGGCATTTTTACCAACCGGGTGCAAGCCCCAGAACCAAATGCCGTCACATGAGAACGAAACGAGGGCCTCATTAGTGAAACGCGGTGAGAGCGGTTTTCAAATCTGCGGTCCTGACTCATTGCTTTGGGACGGTGCTTCCTACACTGGTGAAACCAAACTCCTTCTAGAACTTGGGGGTTTTGAAGATCACAGACTAAAAAACAGACTCTCTGGTTTTGCAGAATCCCGTGCTGAGGGCTGATGAATTCGTCCTCTAAATGCCACTCTGCCCAAACCGAAAAACCGGAACTGGAAAGAAGTGCCAATGTATGTTTAAAAAGCAGCAGACATCCCAAATTAAACAGGAAGTCCGTTAATATTGTTTAAAAAAAAAAAAAAATCTATGTAAGGACAGCCCTTCTCCTCCAAGGGTGTTTTTGAAATATGAATTCTAAGCTGCTACCTGTCCTTTCTTCCTCACGAAGGGAGAGGTGACGGGTCAGTGGGGGCGTGCTGACCCCGAGTGGCACTGTTTCTCTCTCCTCGCGAGGGGCCTGGCCATTCTGGGTTCCAGGGACAACTTCCTGGCGACGACGGAAATAAAAGTCTGTTTCCATCTAACCCGCCCCCACCTTCTCTCCTCTGCGTAGTAACTGGAGTTGGATATTTTGAATATTCAATTCAACTTTGAATATTCTGACTGAAAGGCAACCTAATTTCGACGTCTGAACGATGACCGAGCCATCAGGGTGTAGGGCACGGAGTGGGCGGGGGCCCACACCGAGGGCTCACTGACCACAGGGCTTCCAGAAGAAAGCCACTTGGGAATTCAAGCAGGAAACGTGTCGATAATGGCCCGAAGTGAAAAATCCAAGTCTGGATGCCAAAGGCCCTTATTTAGCTTTTTGGTGAAGGATGGGGGTGAGAATCACTTGAAGACAGGACGTCACAAGGTGCGAAACCCCCATTTGAGGAGGCCAGTGAGAAATAAATTATATTTCCCGGGAAAGAAAGATGTGATTCTTCAGCACATTTCTATTCGAATTCCTTCCTGACTGCTTTTCAATTTGTTTGCTTGAAGGACATAAATACAATCCAGGGGAGTTCTAGAAAGTCAGGCCGACCTTGTGGGGCGCGTGAGGGATGGAAATCGCGCAGAGGGGGGAGGGGGGAGGGGCCCATCGAGGGGTAATGGATTCGCTTTCCAATTATCTTTGCCTTTTGAGAAGTTTTTGAGGCCTGACCATACTTACTCTTAGAGGCTCTATATTGTTGCAAGGCTTCTGAACCTCCCTAGGTGGGAATGTGGACTTATTTCTGGAACATTCTAAATGCGAGGAGGAAGGGTGGGCACAGCTGGAGCCGCGGTGACCCAGGTCATCCTCGAGCACAGCTCGGGCTGGGGGCCGGGTAGGACCCAGTGGCCACCCTTGACGGGGAAGACGTGTTCCCCAAGTGCAGGGACTAGACAAGCCGAGCCTGATGCCAGCCCTGAAAGGGACGGCCGCTCCAGCGAGGCCCCTCCTCTGACACTGCTCCCAGCACGCAGGGGTGGGGAAGGGCACTGACTGGCCCTGCAGAGGGGAGGCCCAGAGGCTCAGACGGGAAGGGGGGGCCGTCACCGACTCCCTAGGGTCCTGGCTGGGGGACGCACCGCCAGCCTGGGGGCAGCTCTCCAGGCCTGGGTTCTGGCTTTCTGCTCTCGGCATTCCTGTTCTAAATGAACAATCCCATTTCCTGAGCATCCAGCCTCTGGCTGGGTGTCTGGCTGGCTTTTATCACGTTGGTTGGCAACCGACTGGTCATCAGATCCCGCAAGGCCACCCCGGTTTCACAGATGAGGAAAAAGATCCCCAAAGCTGGGGGCCTCTGCCCAAGGCCACACAGGAGGGACAGGAGAGCCAGGGCTGTCTTTCTCACTGGACCACGCTCTCCCCTATAAGTTAGTGACCGCTGCTTTGAGGATGTAGACAATGACCCTGAATGCGTGCAGGTGTTACAAAACTGCAAAGAACGGTCCCTAGGCCAGACGGCAGAGGCTGGGTCCAAGGCGACCCCATCAGGCTAGACAAAGCTTCAGAAGTCAGCGAGCACCCCCTGCCTCCCCCTGCCTCCTGGGATAATTACGCGCGGTGTGCGTTCACTGGGAGACCAACAACTGCACCTGCTCATGGGGCCACAGACTCGGGAATCTGTCACCCGCTCACCCTGGAGCCGCTCCTCTCCTAGGATGACAGGAGACGGGCGGGGGCCGGCCGGGGCCCCATGACTGGGGCTCTGGGCTTGGAGAGCCACCTTTCCGCCCAGTACCGGAGATCTGCTCTCACGGGGTGAGAATCAAGGCTCCTTTCTCTGCAGGGTTTCTGGGGCACAGAAGGAATCCAGCCAGATCGTGAAGCTACCCTAACCCGTGACTGCGTGCGTGTGTGTCTTCCCCAGCACGTGGTTTCTCGGTAAGGGAAGTTCTACTTCTGAACAGAAGAGGCTGGACTATGCAGTGGTGTCCTCACGGTCACTTCGCAGAACTTCCACGAGAACCAACGAACACAACTCGACCCCCTTCCCAAATTGGTTATTTCTAACACTAGCCCTGGGTTTTGGCTTCCTGGCCTTGGTGTTACGTAAGGCTCTAAGATGGGAATGATAGCATCGTTGGCGAAGAAAGCCCTTCTGGTCTGACACTGAAATATAAACAGATTAGCCATCAGTCACTTTACTTTAGAGGAAAACCCTTGAAAACCACCACTGCCTTTCCTCTGTTGCCAAAACTCGGGCTCAGGAAAGCAGGCCGAATCCCGAAGCATGGCTAAAAATAGCAGAAGAAGGGTCAGGTTTTCTGAGGAGGAATCAATGAAGTCCCCGTGCCGGAGAGAGGGAAGGGGTGCGGTGGGGGAGGTGGGGGGAACCCGGTCTAGCATTCAGGTCGTGAAAGGCTAAGTGAAAAAAGGAGTCATTTGGGAAAATATTATATTATAAACACATATAATAATATGTACACACTCATATACATCTCGAAGAGAAGCCTTACAAGGAATTGTTTGTTTTCAAAACGAGGCTTCGCTATATGATAGGGCGTTCCTATAGTGGGAGTTAACTACAGTGAAATAATTTAAGAATTTCATTTATACTATATCTGCGTTCGCTACGTGAAGTCTACGCTAAAGGCTGTGCGGAGGAGAATGTGTCCAGGTGGAATAGAACAGTAATGAGTTCTTCAAAAATAGGCAGTGACATTTTTTTCCCCTATTCACATTTAAAATAACTACACAGTGATGAAACACAGAATTAAAAACCAGGGGGAGGAGCAGGGACCTGTGGTCAGGGCTCTCAGCCTTCTGAACCTATCGTTCCTGGAGCCCGCTGGGCTCCACGCAGAGGAAGCAAGGTTACAAATGTCCCTGAAACACTGACCCACATATAAATTCTGTGTAAAGCTTTATTTTTTTCCCCACCTACTTGAATTGTGTTTTTTTTTTAAAGTGAAAGAAGAGGGAAAACTCTGACAAAATAGAAGGTTTCATATATGAGAGCAGGGGACTTCCCCGGGGTGGGGGGGCGGCCACTGGCCTAGCGTGGCCTTGGTTTCTGTGCTACAGCAGCCCAGAGGCGCCTTCCCATTGGACGACCCTCTCCTCCCACATACTGCTAAAGCGCTCCAGGCAAAGCTGCCCCTTTCCTTTTTAACCCAGGGTGTCACGATCTGGCCACGTTGAAGGTGGCTAGCGTCTGAAAGCAGCCCCGATGGCACACAGTGACGGCAGACCAGGGGACGTGCTGATAACCCAAACGGACGGCCTGGCCGCCAAGTTAAGCCTTAGCGATTCTCGCCGGCCGGCAGGTGCCGCAGAGCCGTGGGCGGCCGGTCGTGACCTGCCTGTGCAGAGCACGTGGGTCTGGGATTCGCAAAGTCGCCCCCTGCTTTGCCACGGCCCCTCCTCTGGGTCGGCAGAAGTGCCATCAGATCGAAATGATGAGAAATCACATGCCGCCTTCCTCTTCTCTAAAACGCTTCAGTGTCTGGTTTTTTTTTTTTTCCCCCTTTCTCGATTTTAATAAGCAAATTGTACTACTATGTTCTTCTGATGTGTTCCTTTTTCAAAGCTGTCTATCACATTAATGGAAGTGTTTGCTGCTGGGAGTGTTTTCCATGTACAATGATCTGTAACCCTCTCATCTCAACTAGTTGCACATTATTAGTTCACATCTAGTTCAGTTTATAAATTAGCAGAGGTGACATTTGTCTGTACAAAAATCAATGCATATTTATGAACTTCTTTTATTCAAATAGATTTTCACAATCTTATCTAAAGACATAACACAGAAGCCTGGGTGATACTCCGGCATGGCCCAGGAGTGACCGAGACCCAAGACCTCCACCTTGGCAAAAGGAAGTAAAAGACCTCTGCCGTTTGGGGCAAAAAAAAAAAAAAAAAAAAAATAGCCTTTTATGCCTTCGGTTAGTTCACTACGTGTATTCGAAGGGTTATTATTAGCTTGGATCCGTGATTTCCTTTTGAATTTCCGAGTTACCCTTATTTATTTTTTCCATTTTGTTTTTGCACCAAGAGAGCGACGGCAGTCAAATAATACTCAGCAACTGATTTCCTCTCTTTGGACTGAAAAATTAAACAGATACTAAATTATGACAGTGAATTTAGAAAGAAGGGCTCCAAGGGCTCGAAAGAACATGTCTGAGATGATATGATGCTTCTAAGAAGTATTGCAATCACATCGTGGCAAGCATCCGAGCGTGCTGTGTAACTACCTCCTCGGCTAATATGCTTTTTTCTCGGTGATGACTAATCATGTTCTATTAAACAGCGGTAATGCTGGAAGAACTCTACTATACAAGTGTAATGAAGCCAGTATTCTCCCCGGACAGATTAGCTACAACTGATTTGACACATACCATCATAGGGGCTTCAAACCTGACAAACTCTGCCTGCTTCTGATTTATGCCGTCAAGCTCCTCGGAGAAGAGATGAAATCCGAGTGTTCCGTTTGGTGGAGGTGAAATGTACTGATGTGCTTAACTGCCAGTTAAGGAGAGATACCCTTCTCCTTGCTCCCCGCCTCCCCTCCCCCTCTCGTCCCCGTCCCTTGTGCCGTGCTCTGTGTCCACAGGCCGCCGGGCCGGGGGACCTCGCGGTGTGCTATCAAGAAACCAAGGCCCCCCCGGGCAGCCCCTGCTCGTCGCGGGGGGTGGGGGGCAGTTCGGGGGGGGGGGGGAAGGAGTCGGTCCTGCAGCCTCGCGGCCTCCGCTGCGCCCCCGTGAGGACGGTCAGGCTTTTGTGATTGCGCGCGGGGTGAGGGCGGGTGGGCGGCTGCCCGCCAGGAGGAGTGGGGACGCGACGGGACTCACGTGTCGTGACTTCTGGGCGAGGGCGCGAGGCTGCGGGGGCCCGGCGGTCCTCAGATGATGGTGGGCACCCGCCCGCTGCTGTTGTTGCGATTATTGTTCTTCCTGGACAGGTTGGGGGTGGCCATGAGCACGAAGCGCTCGTCCGGACAGCCGTACTGCAGCAGGACGTCGATGCACTCCTGGCTGGACGCCTGCCGGGCGTAGGCCAGCGCCGTGTTCCCGTGGGCGTCGCGGGCCATGACGTCCACCCCGTACTGCGGAGGCAACGGAGAGGGCCGTTAGGGTCGCGGGGGGGAGGAGGGGACCAGGAGGCGCCTTTCTCCAAGCCGTGCGGCAGCTCGTGCGGGGGAGGGGGGACGGACCACCCCGGGAAGGGCTACAGACGAGGTGGCTAGGGACACAGATGGCCAGAGGCCACAGTCGGCCCCACGGCGTGTCCTTTGAAAGAAACCATGCGCTTTTGACACCCAGAAGGCCCTCCCTTCTGCAGGAGACCGAGGGTAATCCTGGCTTTGTTAGTTCTATTCTGCCTTTCCAATCGTAAAAACAAAAAATAAGCACTTCTTGATCTCGGAGGTGATTCCCTTTCATTGGGGGAAATCTGTATGTAAAACACAAGGGTGCAGAGCAGTCCTCTGTTACCGCTATCCAGGTCCTACTATGGGTAAGCACCGCCATCCGCCCCCCCCGGGGACCTCTCGGCAGGCTGCCTTCTGTCGCCCTTCGGTGGGGATGCGCGATGGCTGAGCCCCAGAGGTGTGCGGGTCGTGCCACCGCGGGTGTGGGCTGCTCAGGCGCCCGCGGCTCTACACACTGTCCCCCTCTTGTCGCCATTCAGGCTTCATGACGAATGCGTCCGTAGAAATCTAAGAATAATTCTTCCTAGGGGCGCCCGGGTGTGCCACTTGGTTGAGCGTCCGACTTCAGCCAGGTCACGATCTCGCGGTCTGTGAGTTCGAGCCCCGCGTTGGGCTCTGTGCTGACAGCTCAGAGGCTGGAGCCTGCTTCGGATTCTGTGTCTCCCTCTCTCTCTGCCCCTCCCCTACTTGCGTTTTCTCTCTCTCTCTCTCTCAAACAAACAAACAAACAACAGAATAATTTTCCCTAGTGGAAGTTAACCAGAACAGTCCAGAAGAAGCCCTTTGGTAAAGTCCTACCATCAAACTGGGTCCAGTATTTCTGGGTTGGGTAAAGGGAAAACCATATAAAGTAGCTGTATTCTCCCCCTCCACCCCCCTCCCAAACACAGAGGACGGCAGTTGGTTGTAAAAGGAACAGGACAGACACTCCACCCGCACCTGACCCAGAGGGGTCATGAGACAGATGAGCTCTGCAGACACCCAGCGAGGGAGGGCTGGGCAGAGCAGGCCCCGCGGACCCCCTCCCTCCCTCTGATCGGTCCTCAAGCGGCGTCCTCACACAGGGGAGCCCGGCAGCCAGGGGCCTCCGCGCCTCAATTCCAAATTCCCTACTCGTGTGCTTCCCATCTTCAGACCCGCCGCCTCCCACCAGAAAGATGCCCGCAGAGCAGAGCAAGGCGCCCGCGGCTATGCTGTCCTGTACGCGGTGACCTACCCAGATCAGGAGCTGCGCCAGGACCACGTTCCCCTTCCGGCATGCCAGGTGCAGCGCGGTGCGGCCGTCCCCCTCTCCACACGTCTCGTTCACCTCGTCCCGGGAGCCGTGAGCCAGCAGCAGGATGACGGCCCGCAGGTCCTCGTCGGCGGTGGCCCGCAGCAGGTGCTGGCCCAGGGACAGCTCCGTGCAGGGCAGCGGGGCCAGGAAGAGCTTCTGTTCGTACTTGGCCCGGATCCACCGCTCCTTCTCTTCCCTGCAAGAGTCCCCACACGGGTGCAGTCGCAATCAGGAAGGGTGGCCGAGGCCGAAACCCCTCTGCTCCAGAACCCACGTGGTCCGGGGGCATCGGGGAGGAAGCGAGATAGCAGGAGACGAGTTATCTTCACAAGGAAGCCCCCTGAGGGACGGGTTTACTTTTTTTACAAAGTGGGGTCCCTGACCAGCAGCAGCTGGGAACTTGTCAGAAATGCAGAATCTCAGGCTCCGCCCTGGACCTCCAGAGTCAGAACCTCTTGGGGGGTGGTTGCAGAACCTGCAGGGGTGGGGGGTTCTGATGCCGCGGAAGCTGTGGCCAGGGGGAACCACCCCCCTGGCCGGGGTCTGGCACGATGCAGGGTGAATGCCACAGGCCAGATAAGCAATGACAGCGTTTAGTCGGGATCAGAGGACATTGCGGAGCACAGCGTACAGGATGGCCAGTGGGCTCCCCACACCTGGGTGTGACCTTGAACTCTTAGCTCTTAATTCCTCCCCACGGAAGGGAGTATGTGATCCCCCTGGGATCTCCACATCCTTCAGTTGAGGAAAATCTTACTACAGGCCCACGGATGAAACCGCAGAGACCCCCATGTGGAGGTCTAGAAAAGACAAGCTAACTAAGTTCCTACGTGATTCTGTAATCTCTCTGGATACGTGGGGAACATCAAGATGTTCTAGGGCCCAGCCCAGGAGACAAGGCAGGCGGCCCGAGGCCAGAGCTGAGCTAGGGGTGCAGGAGGGGAGGACCCTGGGGAAGGGCGGGGAAGGGCCTTGGGATGCAGACAGCAGCCCCAGGCGTCCCTCCCCCAGCAGCACTGGGCCTGCTGAGAATGTGCTTCCTGAACTTTGGGGGAAGGCGGGGTTCAGGGTCCAAGTGGCACAGGATGCTGCCTGTGACATCTGGAAGGAGGGCTGGGGAGGAAGAGGAGAGGGCAGAATGGGAAGGGAATGGGCAAAAGGAGACAGAAAGGAAGAGACCCACAGCAAAGCGTGTTCACACCGTCCGAAGCAAAGGTCTGTGGCTGCTTAATGAAAGAAGAAAAAAGCCCTACAGAGAAGAGGGACTCTAATGCCCCAGAGACTTAAATGATACACTGGTTCACAACCAACCCCCCCTAAAGCCCCGCGTTTTCTCCAAGAGAATAATCAGGGTGCAGAGCTACAAACTACACAGAGAATCACTTAGGGCTTCCGTGACACCCTAGAAAGAAAACTCATTAACCATGACATTTCTTCTTCGGAAGGACAGAAAAGACGCCTTGTTTACACCTTTTACTCGTGTTTACACTGCTCCCAGTGATCTAGTGTCGGGTTAGCCCTAATCTGTTTTTAAATACTTAGGCAAACAGATTCTTCCAGGAGCAAATCTGGATTAGTTTTGCTTCATTTCCTGGTCCATGCGAGTGACCCCAGGGTGACCCCCGACCCTTTTCATTCAGAGATTTCCAGGACAAACACTTGGCTACAGCTGAGAACCCACCCCCGCAGCCGGGACGAGGCTGAAGCTGGACGCGGCCCGCACCCTGTCCCCGCCTGGGCCAAAATACCGGGCGGGCGAGAGACAACACTCTCCAAACAAAATCGTGTTTCTCGTGCTATGAAAAAAACCGCATTTAAAATGTATTTAACATACGTTGGTGCGTTTCGTAAACCGCCAAACAGCAAGAACAAAACGGGAATGAAATGAAAAGGGACAATGGTGAAGGGTGCATCCAGATTCTCAAGTCCCCACTTGCTAGCTCTCGTTTTTTGGTGGGCATTAAAGTCAGATCTGTTTTCTTCTGCTCTGCTTGGTTTTAATTCGCATTGCCAAATCACCCAGGGATAAAACAGGGAACCGAACACTGGAACTATCGTCCTAGCTGTAGTTATCCAATTCTCTTTTTAATATTCGGACATCCCAGCCGAAGAATGAAGAAGGCCCCCAGCTTCTGGGTCCTCTCCTGCGGGCGGTGTGCTCTCCTGGGGAAGTGGGGCGGCGGCGGGGGGGGGGGGCGGTTTTTGTCCTGGGATCTGGTCACCCCACAAACAAGCTCGCCTGAATTCACTGAAATTGAAGTCGACGCGTGTCTGAATGATTGTGTTTAAACCGCTTCTTGCTTTTATTTAAAAAAATTTTTTTTCTTTAATGTTTATTTCTGAGAGAGAGACAGAGCGGGAGCAGGGGAGGGGCAGAGAGAGAGGGAGACACGGAATCCGAAGCAGGCTCCAGGCTCCGAGCTGTCAGCACAGAGCCCGACGCGGGGCTTGAACCTATGAGACGTGAGGTCGTGACCTGAGCCGAAGTCGGACGCTTAAGTGACTGAGCCACCCAGGCAGCCTCCCCCACCCCGCCCCATTCCTCGCTTTTTAAAAGTCAGTGCTGTTTATAATTACGGAACAAAGGTGGGTCCAGATTTCATGGGGCTGAATACCAGTCTGGGAGCTTCTTTCGAAGGAAGGCTCTACTGTTATGTCTGTAAAATTAGGAACAGGGTCTTGGAGAGGGTTCCTGCAAGGGAAGGCCGGAGGTTGGCAGCCTTTACGGCTGATCCGCCTGTGACCCTGCAGGAGCGGGAGCAAGGGGACAATTACCAATAGGGCTGCACGGCCCCCACCGACTCAAATACAGAAAACAGGCCTGATGCTGGGGGCCGTCCCCGAGGAATACCGCAAGGACACAGAACAAAGCCTCCACGTGGCCTTCTTGGTGGGGACTGCCTCTTCCAGCCCATGTCCACCTGGCCCCCAGAGCTGTTTAACGTATGGCTTTCGTCACGTGACGGAAACACGGCTCTTCACCAAAACTTCTCTGCCGTTTAAAAGCAGAAGCTTTCTTGGGGCGCCTGGGTGGCGCAGTCGGTTAAGCGGCCGACTTCAGCCAGGTCGCGATCTCGCGGTCCGTGAGTTCGAGCCCCGCGTCGGGCTCTGGGCTGACGGCTCGGAGCCTGGAGCCTGTTTCCGATGCTGTGTCTCCCTCTCTCTCTGCCCCTCCCCCGTTCATGCTCTGTTTCTCTCTGTCCCAAAAATAAATAAAAAACGTTGAAAAAAAAAATTAAAAAAAAAATAAAAGCAGAAGCTTTCCACGCCGGCTTCTGGGCCCTACAGGACTTCGGCCCCTCGCTGTTTTTTCGGATACCGGGAGGGGCCGGAGCGCTAAGCGAGGCCACTTCATGTCTGAATCAGGAATGCTTCTGTTTCGTGGCTGAAATCCAGCAAGTAGGAACGGAGAACTCAGACAAGGGCGTGTGAGGGTTTTGCGAATTCAGGAACCCCCTACTTATGCTCAAGCACTTGCTGTTGTTTAGAACCCGTGTCCTGCGGTCACCGTGCACCCCGATACACCGGGCGGGGGTGGGTAAGCTTTACCCCGTGTGCTTTCCACGGTGGCCGAGGGCAGGAGAAGAGAATCGCCCCAAGGCCGGTGGGGCCACAGGCCTTGGTTTTGGCAACGGAGAGACGGGATCTATGTGCCTGCTTCCATGGTGTAGACTTCCACGCCTTCACTGACTTCTCGGGCCGTCCCTCCCTCGCCCATAAAGCGGGTCTACGGAAGGCAGGGTGGTTTCAGGGCTGAGGCCGCATGTCTGGAGGATGTGCTGGCCCAGCCGTCGCTCTGCAAGTGGCAGCTGTTGGTGCTGCAACGATGGAGTCAAACAGCAGCTCTAATGACGCACCGTTGCCATCGAGCACCTGAGAACGCACCTGCGGGGGTGGTGGGCGGGACAAAGGTGGCCGTGGTGGCCGAACGCCAGCTGGACGCTCAGGGTTCTAAGTCCGGGCCGTCAACGTGCTCGGCGGGGTGAGGTGGGGACTCTTGGCCAGGGGCCCCGACAACTCCACCAGCGTCCCTGGTGTGTGTGACCCCCACACCCTACCACGGGCAGCAGAGGGGCTCGGGATGCTGGGAGACGGGTGCCCAGCCGGCGTAAAGGACCCTGTGGCTGTCAGCAGGTCTGGGGCCAAGTGCGGTTAGCCCCTGTCCACAGCCTTGAGATATCCCAAGTCTTCTTGGACTGAATTGTGTCTCCTCCCCGCCGCCCCCCAATCCATATGCTGAAGCCCTAGTCCCAATGTGTCTGTATTTGGAGGCCAGGCCTCTAGGGATGTAACTGAGGTTAAATGAGGTCATAAAAGTGGCCTTATGAGACGAGGAAGAGACACAGGGATCTCTCCCCGAGGGAGGGCACAGCAAGACGGCACGGTCTGCGAGCCAGGAAGAGCTCTCACCAGAAACCAGCCCTGGCACCCTGACCTTGAACTTCGTGCCTCCGGAGCCGAGAGAAAACACAGTTATGTATTGGAGACACCCAATCTGCGGTATTTCGTTAGGGTAGCCCAGTCTGACCCGTAACATTCTGGACACCCACGGCCTCTACCATTGTCCTCCGGCTTCCGTGCCGACACGTAACACGCGAAAAACGGACACTCCGGTAGTGTTTCCTTTTCTACGAGAATGTTCTAAGACCGTTTGCCCTACGAAGCCAGGATGCCAACACACAAATACTCTAATTGTTACTCTGATGTCCCAATCTTCCTTCTGGGATCCCCAGCTTGTCTTGGCCGAGCCTTTCATTTCCCCCAAGGAAGGCCAGTTCAAGAGCAGCGTAGCTGGCAACAGATCACTTCACCTCGTTCCAATCCCCTGGAGGCCCGCTGCTCACAGCCTCCGTTAGCTAATGAGCTAAAAAATGACTTATTGGCACGGCCGGCCGTCAGCAGAAAGAAGGCGGCCCAGCTCCTCATTTGAGCCTCGTGCTGACACACCTTTAAATAAATCAACCGCACGGGAGTGAGAGAAAATGAGAGAACGGACGACTAACCAGAAGAAAGACACTGACCCAATCCCCCCAAAATAAAAAGGAAAAGATACAATCGAAGGTGCAGTAGTAAATATTTTCTTCTCTTCCGGCCTGAAATGAAGCCCCTTTATTAGGTGGCCCTCCACCCCCCACCGGCCCCTGAGCCAGGAAACCGCCTGGTGGGTGAGCTGTGGGCCGGTCAGGTACCGAGCACAGGATATGGGGGTCAGGGAGCAGGTGGGGTCCCGGCGGTCCCCAGCACCGTGTGTGCACAGAATCTTGAAGGGTCTGCAGGGCTGGGATGCACTCTGGTCCTGCAGCCCGACAGACAGGCTCTGCCACACTTGACCTTGATGTGGTCAAGGCTCCGCGTGCCCCCCGAAGATGAGTCTGGGACACATCCCAGCTGCCACCTGCATATTCAGTGCTTGCCAGACGGACATGACGTCATTCCCAGGCGCCAGTAAATACCGCCCGCAGGTCCCAGGAGCACCTGCTGTGGCGATCCTGAGGGTGAGGACGACGACGAGGAGGAGGGAAACCACCTTTCCTGGTAACTCCCAGTGACGCTGGGCTCATCAAGGGCCCCTGAGCATGGTCCCCGTTCCTACAAAGGAGCTACATGTCAAACACCGAGCAAAATGCACATGTGATCGCAGAGTCATGGCCATATTTTGAGAGAAATTATGACATTTTAAAAGGAAAGGCCTTTTGGGGTGCTTGGGTGCCTCAGTCAGTTGAGTGTCCGACTTTGGCTCAGGTCACAATCTCATGGTTGCTGAGTTCGAGCCCCACGTCGAGCTCTCTGCTGTCAGTGCAGAGCCTGCCTCGGATTCTCTGCCCCCCTCTGTCTGGCCCTGCTCGTTCTCACTCTCAAAAAAAGGACAGGTCTTTTCCTGAAAAGCCTCAAAAGAAAAAGAGACGGGTCATCTGCGTTCCAAGTTTCAGAGAAGGCGCAAGTGTGGGTGGTGTGCAACGAACGGCTTTCTGAGTTTGAAATAGGGCGGCTGGACCGTGAAGACACGGGGGGGGCCCGGGGTCATGCAGGCAGGTCGCAACGTGGGAGGAAGAGGCTGCCGGCAGGCGGGGCAGAGCCAGGCTCCCAGACCAGCCCTGGCCTTCGAGATGGGCTTTGGGGACCGGCTGCAGCCGGGAGCTCCGTAGGGTTGGGCCACAGTCCCGCTCCCCTCGGCCGACCCGGGGACCGGACGGAGACGAAGGGCACGGACGCTGGTACCATCCTGCCGGTGTGGCACCAATAACGCCCAGGGTCTATTAAAATGAGCCAGGTGATGCACTCCGGCAAGGACAGCTAACTCAGCGGATGGCAAGATCAAGGTGAGAGTCAGGAAAAGACGATGAAGAGGAGGTGGGGGAGGGGCAGAAAGGAGCATTTACATTTGCAGAGAAAACGAGCTGGGTCGGGGTGGTGGGAAGCAGAGCTTTATCCCCCTGTGTCTGAGGCGAGGACCCGGGGATGGGGCGGCTCGAGGTGTGTGGGCTGCCCCGGGCTCTATCTTGGGTCACGGGGCCGGTCGTGGGGTGAGGACCACTGTGCCCGGTCCTGGCCTGGCAGTCCACTGCAGTGCCCCGCTCCAGGGGAGACACGAGGGTCTCCGGCCGGCCAGCCAGAGGTGTCTGGAAGCCGAGAATGCCACCAGGGCGAGACCAGCCACACCTGATGCTGACGATCACGATGACAAAGGCCCCGAGTGTGAGGGTCATCTGTCCCCAGTAACTGAAGGGGTGTCCCGGGAAGGGCTGGGCATCCGTGGCACCTCGAGCCGCCCAGCACTGGGCTGGCGCCTTCCAATCCCTGCGAGCAGAGGCCTCCGACGTGAAGTCCCTAGGATGCCGCCCTCCACGCGTGCTGCTTTCCACCCGGCCTTGACCCCGCACCCTGTTTCCACCGCTGTTTCCAACTCTGCCTGAGCCACGTGTGGGCTTGCGGTGATCCGCCTGTGGGCACGCGTTTCTGTCTTGACTCTGTCACCCAGACGAGGAACGTGACCGCCGACGTCACAGCTACAGTTTAAGGACTTCTGATGCGTCGGCCATCGGGCTGAGCCTTTTGTCAATTTAGAAGGGGAGAATGGGAGCCAGAGAGAGGTGGGTCCCCCGCCTGTGACGGCCAAGCGGCTGACCCCGGTGGTCACTGTCTCAGCTCGTCCTCTGGGCTCTGCTGCCTTCCCAAGAAGGGGAAGCCCCGATCCCAGGCCACCGCCCCGGCAGGGTGTCCCGGTCGGGCCTGCGGCACTGGCCTGCTCACAGCCCCTCTCTGACGATCTCGACACCGGATCCTCCCTGTGGGGAACGGTTCGATGGGACTTGTGTCAGAGAATCGAGAGCTGAGCCCCGCCCCCTCCCCCCCCACCAAGGGGCAGCATGAGCCACGTGCTGGTGTCTGAGTTTAATCCGAGTAACACAAGATCGCTCGGTTGCTCTAGACAGGCCTCACACACACCAGGTGCACCGGCAGCTGCTGTCTTGGACGGTGCACGTGATCTGGAACGTTCCCACTACTGCTTGCAGATAGGGCCCATGGAGACGATTGGTCATTTCTTCCCTCCCAGTTTTTCCTTACCAAAATGCTCTGGCATTAAAAACAAATACGGAATGAAGAGAAATGAAACCACAGATGTCTGAGCGTAGCGAGTGCGAAGGAAACGACACGGATACCAGGGCTCGCGACAGAAGTGCTGTGAGGGGAGGTGCCCGGGCAGCTGGGTCCCAGAGAGGACCTGGGTCACCGTCAGTGTCAACGACCCCGGCAGTCAGTGAGGAGCAAAGGGCAGGGCAAGTCTCACGGGCCCGCGGGGAGACCCGGAGAGCAAAGGAAGAGCACGCTAGGCACAGGCCACGGTCCTCAGAGAATCGTCTGGACGCGGTGCCCCTTTCTCCGCTCCCCGTGCATTCGAAGGCGAGCTGCGAGGATGCAGTCACACGGAACCGCCACCGGCCGCGTTATAAGTCTGGCAGGGAGGGCTCAGCAGGCTGCCAAGGGGTAACGAGGTTAATGGGTTGGATTCCCAGAAAAGAACGTTTTCAGCGAATAACCACAAAGCTTTGGGTTGGCTTTCGGCACGGTTCTGTGGCACTACAGGACACAAGTCGTGGGGGGAGGCAGACCCTGGACGGTGACCAGACGCCCCACTAGGTCCTCGAGGGTGTCGTGAGCAGTGGTCCCCGGTGGTTTTGGCCGCAGCCCTCCACTCCCCACAAACGAGGCTTTCACCGGATGCCTGTGTAAGGCACTGGCCAACAACGGCCTTTCCCGAAAGCCCTGTGTCAAGTCTAATGTGTTCATTTTTCTGGGAACCCCTCCCCCAAACATTAAAGGCCCAAGACCTTTTTTTGGTGCCTGTCACTTGTCACAATGTTCCTCTCGGGAACATCTTTCTTCCCACTCGGCGGGCCGGGAGAGGATTTGTCAACGCTGATTAAAAAAAAAAAAAATTTTTTTTTTAATGTGTATTTATTTTTGAGAGAGACAGAGAGAGAGAGTGGGAGCCGGGAGGGGGAGAGAGAGACAGGAAGACACAGAATCCGAAGCAGGCTCCAGGCTCCGAGCTGTCTGCACAGAGCCCGACGCAGGGTTCAAACTCACAAACTGTGAGACGGTGACCTGAGCTGAAGTTGGATGCTTAACTGACTGAGCCACCAGGCGCCCTCGTCAGTGCTGATTTTAAAGGAGATTCTGGAGCAAAGCATATCGGAGCAAAGGAATATCCTCAGCAGTCACAGGAGGCCTGTGTGGCTTACACGGCGACTGGGACAGCGACGGGAGAGGAAAGAAAGAGCCAGCTAGCAGCAAGGAATTTCCAAAGTGTCTTTCTGCCTCAAGCAAAGCAGGAACTGGGAGGGAGGCACGGAAGGGGGGCCGGAACAATATGTTAGGAAAACAGGGGGCTTCCTCTCTCTGCAGGAGAAGACCCCGGCCCGCGGCAGGCTGCCCCTGGCACGCATGCCTTCTCCCCTGGCCGCGTTGCTAAGGAAGGACGGCCAACAAAGACCGATGGATATTTATTCCTTAATTACCGAAAGCTTTTAAGAAACTGGCCACTGTAAATCCCGCATGCAGAGAGCAGGAGGCAACGGACAAGGATTTATGCTCACGGGGCAAAGACAAAATAAATATCCCGCCTGACTTCTGATCAATATTATGAGTGTTTTTGCCAACCTGCAGGGTGTTTTATGAGTTCCGAGGAACGGAACAGAATCATTATTAATTAAATAAAGCCAACTATATTAGGCTTATTACTTCTGTGAGTCATAGTTAGCGGTGCCCAGCTGTAGGTGTTGGGGGCGGGTGGCTCAGTGCGCAGGTGCGGCCCGGGGCAGCCCGGGAGGCGGGATCACGTGCTCAGGGGCACGGCACGGCCAGTGCCCCCTCGGGTCCCCTTCCACCTAGACGGCAGCGGATGAGAGCACTAGCCATAAGCAGAGCTGGCTCTCCCCGCCACACCTCAGTCCGGGGTTCAGGCTGAGTCCTGGGGCTCCTGGGGCTTCGCTGTCGTTAGCGCTGGGCACCTCCCAACACCTGTCTGTTTGGAACCTGGCCAGGCCGAGCAGAAATACGCACCAGGCTACAAGCAACAGGGCAGATACAACATCACCCCTCTAAAGTTCTGGGGCAACCTGTAGGAATTTTACCTGGAAACCTCAAAGCAGGCACGAGCGCGAGCTGGCCTGGGAAGGAGGAAACATTCGGCTGATCGTGGACAAGACCCAGCTCGAGCCTCACCCCCTTTGGTCGTCTACCAAGCACCAGGTACTCACAGAGAACAGACCCTGGGCCTTGATTTCCCCTCTGGGTGATTTAAAGGCCTACTGAGGTCCCACAGGAACATCCGCTTGAGAGGTAGCTGTCCAGGATGGAACGAAGGCAGGGGCTGAGTCACGGGGCTGGGAGAGCCCACCCCGCCGGGCCAGGTGTCCGCCCAGGCCTTCCTCCTCTCGCCGGGTCCACTCGACGGGAGGCCTCGGCCTGGCTTTCCGTGTGGACAAACGCCGCCTCTAGAACGCATGGCAACCGTCCGCTGGGGACCCGGCACGCGCCCACTGCCATAGGCAGAGGCAGCCGGGGGGCCTCTCCCGTCCGCTCGTGTCCGACCTGTGGATGCCGTGCTGCCACCAGCACCGTGGCCGAGGAAGGCGCAACCCCCGCCCCGGCTTGCGGCCCTCCACGAGCGACCGCCGCCTGTCTGCTGAGAGTGACCCACGTGCTTTCTCAGGCTCCCTGCACGGGAAACGAGTCCCAGGACGAGAGAATCTGCTCACGCTTACTTTCTGGTCCCTGGAACCACAGCACGGACCCCAGAGCCCAATCCTCTCCAAACCTCTCACAGCCCACTTGGGAGGCGGCCAGTTCGAAAGGGTGGGTGTGGGCGGAAGGGGACGTAGGGCCTAGGGGGCTGTCTGCCTGGACCCCTGGACAGAGCTGGGGCAGGGGGGGCCCAGGTAGTGGGGGCAGAGAGTAGGCACACTGAGGGCAACTCAGAGCAAGTCTGTCGTTCAAGGAAATCCTTTCAGAACCTCGTTATGCTATTAGAGAAGGGCGGGACACCCAGGCTGTTCCAGAAGCAGCCGTGGTATTTTTATTTTCAGTATTTCCCGCCCCCCCGGCCCCCATTTTCTGATCTATTGTCCAACAACACAGCGAAATGCGGGACGTGAGAGGAAAAACCACCGGAGGTACAGACGCCTCACTGGGAAACTTCTCACCGTCTCTGTGCTCCAGGGTCACGTTTCGCTCCCAGGCATATTATCTCGTTGGAACTTTAGCAGACACCTTTATTAGGCTGTGCAAAGCTAGTCTGACAAATTAAGTTTGTGAATTAATTTGCAAACTGAGTGAATGCTTTCACGTTGGAATCGCGGCTAAGCTACAGCGGCCACCCGCACGCCGCCGTCTCCGGGCTTCAACGTTAGAGAAAACGTGAGCAACCGTTTTAGAGCACAAATGCCGATAGATCTGTGCCAAGTCGGAGGGGGCCTGAGCCAGTCAGGTGAGGCGGTCCTAGATCCCGCGTAATGTGTCATGAAACGGGACGCGCCTGGGCAGCCCTCGCGTCAGCCCTGGTGGTAGGACCCCCATCACAGCGAATTAAGTTCGCCATAACAGTGGCTGATGGGATCCGCTTTGGAACATATCGCATCATAAACAGATAAGGGAAGAGAAATGGCCCTTTTCCTCCGCTCGGAATACTGTAAAATGGATATGAGCCTCTGCTGTACGTGCACCAGTGCCCTTTAAACACCAGGGAGCGGACACTCCATGGCTCTTCTTAAACGAGAAACCAAGGGGCAAGACGCAGTAATTGCAGAGGGCCAAGCATGACCTGGTGGCTTCTCAGAGACCTGTCCGCTACGTGGTTGTTCAATAAGGAGACAGAGGAGGCTGCAGGTTACGGATTGGCGACAGCTGCAGAGCGATATGAGCTCTGAGCAGGGGCTGACAAGCGGCTTTGGGGACCACAGACTTCAGCAATACAGCACCTTGGGCTTAAAAACAATTTTTTTCAATGCTTATTTACTTTTGAGAGAGTGCGCGTGCGTGAGCGGGGGAGGGGCAGAGACAGAGGGAGACACAGAATCCGAAGGAGGCTCCAGGCTCCGAGCTGTCAGCACACAGCCCGACCCGGGGCTCGAACTCACAAACTGTGAGATCGTGATCTGAGCTAAAGTCGGATGCTCAACCGACTGAGCCCCATGTTTCTTTCTTGTTTTTTTTAGTGTTTACTTATTTTGAGAGAGAGAGAGAGAAAGAGTGCATGCATGTATGCAAGCAGAGCAGGGACAGAGAGAGAGAGAGAGAGAGAGAGAGAGAGGGAGAGAGAGAGAGAG
>NW_024412433.1:4650623-4668807 GCF_014898765.1 Herpailurus yagouaroundi
GGGAGAGAGAGAGAGAGAGGGAGAGAGAGAGAGAGAGAGAGAGAGAGAGAGAGAATCCCAGACTCCAGGCTGCCAGCACAGAGCCTGATGCAGGGCTCAATCCCACATATCCTGAGATCATGAGCTGAGCCAGAATTAAGAGTTGGCCGCTCAACCGACTGAGCTACCTGGGTGCCCCAGTAATATTATGTTTTTAAAGACTAATGATTTTGAACACTAAAGAATCTTTTTTTTTAAAAAAATTTTTAACATTTATCCATTTTTGAGAGATAGAGACAGAGTGCGAGCGGGGGAGGGGCAGAGAGAGAGGGAGACAGAATCCGAAGCAGGCTCCAGGCTCTGAGCTGTCAGCACAGGGCCCGACGCGGGGCTCGAACTCATGAACCACAGAACCCGATGTGGGACTCGGACTCACGAACTGCAAGGTCATGACCTGAGCCGAAGCCGGACGCTCAGCTGACTGAGCCACCCAGGATCTTCTTCATGTAGTTTTCCTTTTAATTTCGGGGAGGAAAGGTGGGGATTGGAACAGTCACGTGGTTTCTCAACGGCCAAACAAACCAAAACCGCAATAAGAAAAACAAAACAGATTTTAAAAGAGGAAACACATTCCAGACGGTATGTGAATGGAAAAGGCATTTAAAATGAATGTGCACAGGGGCGCCTGGGTGGCACAGTCGGTTAAGCGTCCGACTTCAGCCAGGTCACGATCTCGCGGTCCGTGAGTTCGAGCCCCGCGTCGGGCTCTGGGCTGATGGCTCGGAGCCTGAGCCTGTTTCCGATTCTGTGTCTTCCTCTCTCTCTGCCCCTCCCCTGTTCATGCTCTGTCTCTCTCTGTCCCAAAAATAAATAAACGTTGAAAAAAAAAATTAAAATGAATGTGCACATTAGTTTTCTTGAAAACATAAGCCGATGCGCAGCCAGCTGGACTGACATGTTCGCCACAGAGGGGGCGGTCTTCCAGCAACCATCCACACCAGTCAAAGTGGACTCCTCCCAGTGTAACGACAACTGAGAATGTACGAAAGGCTGGGCGTCCCTCTTAGAGAAGACCCAACAGATGAATAATGGCTGTTTCTTCTTTCTTAACCCGTCTCAAATGGTGACAGGATCAGAGCCAATCGACACCCCCACCAAGTACTATTTTCCCTAAGTTTGGTCCCACAGTGAGTGGGTCATCTTGGGAATGACTCTCCACAGCGTATACGTGAATTCTGTAGAGAAGGGACAGGATGATTCTTTAACAAGCTAAAGTTAATTCTTTCATGAAAATCACCTAACATCTATCTAACTAATTGGGATCAGGAGGCAGAAACCGGTCAGGTGTTTTATGTTCCACAACCGACACCGCGTTTAACTTGCCCAACGTCATGGTCTTTGATAACGCCACGTTAAAATTCTGCCCGGCTTTTTCCTGGAGAGGGAATCCCGAAACACTGGCACTAGGGAGGACTAGACACTGGGTTCACTGGCCCGGGCCGGCCTCATGGGGGTGCAGACGCACAGGGCCCCTGACCCAGAAGGAGCCCACGCTTGGGTTAATGTTCCGCTGTTCTGAAATTCCTGATGGTTACCGAACAGAAAACCACATATTGATTCTTCACTGGGCCCCACAAATTCTCTGGTTGGTCCTGGACAGTCCAGCTGCTTTCAAGTATCGGTTGGTGGCAAAGCCACCTCCAGTCCACCGAGAAATGGCAGAACACGAACCGTGCAGTGGGGATCTCGCGAAGCTAAATTTGTAAGTTTACAGGGCACTGCCGCTTCTGAGGGTAGGTCCTTCCTATCGTCTGGATGCGAAACGCCCTTTTGTAAAATGACGGTGGCAGCAAACGATTCATCATGTGTCCTCTGCAGGACAAAGGTAGCAACCAGCTACCTTCCATGTTACCTGGGAAGCCCTGTCCACCCACCCAGCCCCTCTCCTCAGAGGACCTCGCCCAAAGAGGCCTTGCTCGCTGCAGCCCTGTGGTCCTCAGAGCTTGTCTCTTCCCTTTGTCCTCCTGCACGAGGGTGTCTGAGGCCCTCTAGAACAGGCTCCTTAGAAAAAAACGATTTCTTTGAGACAGTCAGCACTGTTTAAATGTGTCAACAATCCAGAAACTGGGACAATAGTATGGCAGGCCCTCACAAGGTGAAACGCAGTGTTACTGTGACACCCCGCAAAGCCACTTCTGGGGTGTACAGGCAGAGCAACTGAAAGCTGGACACTGACAAGATATTTGGATGTCCGGGTTCACAGCAGCATTATTCACAAGGGTCGAAACGCGGAAGCAACCTAAGCGCCCGTCAGCAGATGAATGGGGAAACGCACCGTGGTACATCCAAGGAACGAAATACTGTCCTGCCTTAAGAAGGAACGGAATCCTGTCACGTGCTGCCACGCCGGTCAACGCTGAGGACGTTATGCTGAGTGAAATAAGCCAGTCACCGAAAGACAACTATCGTGTGGCTCTTCTTCTAGTCGAAGCCATAGCGACGGAAGGTAGGCTGGTGGGCGCCAGGGGCTGGGGGAGGGGGACGTGAGCCAGTGTACCGAGTTTCCGTTTGGTACGATGAGAAAGTTCTGGAGATGGATGGTGGTGACGGCTGTGCAACCACCGGGAGCATATTTAATGCCACTGAACTGTGCACTTAATAAATTAAAATGCTAAATTTTATGTGTATTTCATCACAGTGAGAAAATACTCCAGGGTCTAAGTGCCGTCGTGTCCTGCATAAGACACTGCTGTGTGACCCTCAGTTTGCGTGACCCTCAGTATCACAATGGCCCTTATCATCAGAGCCAAGCAACTTAACGTTTACTAGTAGAGTGTTACTGTTGACAACACGTGATCCCAGACACCCTCTAGAGCCGATTTCTTCCAACCAGGAGTCAATCGATGGGGCCAGGTCTATCACGTCTGGTCACTGGGCACGTTCATCTCCATTAATCTGACAGACCTCCCAAGCCCCTCCCCTCTTCTGGGTCTTCCATTATATGGATATTTTTGAGGCATCCAAGTATGGCACAATGTCCCCCAATCTCGTTTTGCCTGATCCAACTCGGGTCACTTATTATCGGCGAGGACACCACACACGTGTCACCGCTCCCCCCCGCACGTCACATCATCACATCGGGAGGTAGACTGGGGGGTGGTCCCACTACCAAGTCGAGGCACAGGTAAAGCAGTGGCCTCTAGGCCTGCCCTCTGTCCAGAACCTCCTCCCCTGTATAACTAACAAGTGACCGGGGGTTGATTCCTCTGGACGCCGGACCTCCTATTCCTCAAGACCTTTCCCCAAAGCGCCACAGCATGGGCTGATGATGCCTGTGGGGTCAGCTGCCGTGTCCTCGGGGGCAAGGCAGAGATTCAAAAAAAAATTTTTTTTAATGTTTATTTCTGAGAGCAAGAGAGCACCAGGGGGGGAGGGGCAGAGAGACAGGGAGACACAGAATCGGAAGCAGGCTCCAGGCTCCGAGCCATCAGCACAGAGCCCGACGCGGGGCTCGAACTCACGGACCGCGAGATCCCGACCTGAGCCAAAGTCAGACGCTTAACTGACTGAGATACCCAGATGCCCAAGACAGAGATTTTCCAGTTCTGATCACTAGTTGGCATTTTCTGTCCAGGAGAGCCCCCACCCCCACCCCCGCCACCACCTTGTGCTTCCTTTTGGGACTATCACCATAGACCCACAGGCTTCAAAAATTTAACATGTCCTAGAACCTACTACCACCATTTTTCTTTCTGACGTTTATGTTATTCCAGGGTTGGCCAACAGGAGCCTGCTGGAGCTGCCCCTGTTGCATGTGACGCGTCACCCCTAGTCCCTGCCCGGTGCTGGGCCTTCAGGAACAGCAACATGCTCCAGGCTGACCTTATCCTTTCCCAGATCTGGGAAGAGCCCTTTCCCTCAGGAGTCCTGATCTTTCTACCAAAGCCATCCTTTATTTTGCTTTATTTAACTTTTTACTTAACATTCGAGATTCACCTGTAGTTTGAAGACCTAATGTGGGGAGATGGCTTTGCTGGTTTCCCCCAATGGTGACGTCTTGAGAAACCATAGTGCAATGAAACGATAGGGTACTTTGACAATGACACATTCCACCTGCTTGTTCAGATCTCCCCAGCGTTACTTGGGAGTCATTTGTACCTGTGTGTGTATCTGCTTAGTTCTTTTTTTTTTTTTTTTTTAATTTTTTTTTTTTCAACGTTTATTTATTTTTGGGACAGAGAGAGACAGAGCATGAATGGGGGAGGGGCAGAGAGAGAGGGAAACACAGAATCGGAAACAGGCTCCAGGCTCTGAGCCATCAGCCCAGAGCCCGACGCGGGGCTCGAACTCACAGACCGTGAGATCGTGACCTGGCTGAAGTCGGACGCTTAACCGACTGCGCCACCCAGGCGCCCCATGTATCTGCTTAGTTCTACGCAACCATACCACACTCCCGTGTCACGTTCCTATGTCCGCCGTCACGGCCAAGGTCGGGGACATTTCCAGAACCAGGGTTCCTCTCGTTCACCCTTCTATAACCACAGCCACCTGCCCAATCCCTCCATCCCTAACCTCCTGTTACTGCTAATCTGTTCTCTGTCTCTGTAATCCTGTCGCTTCAAGAATGCTCCATAAATGGAATCATACGGCATGTCATCTTCAGGGATGTGCTTTTTTCACTCAACGGGACTCCGCAGGTCCCTCCAGGCTCAGCTTGTGTTCATCAGCAGTCCACACCTTTTCGTTGCTGAGTGGTGTTCCGTGGTACGGTGAACTATAGCCTGACTCACGATCCCACCGAGGGACCTCTGGGTTGTTTCCCGTTTTGGGCTATTAGAAATAAAGCCGCTATGAGCATTAGTCACAAGGTTTTTGTGTGAACGGAAGTCTTTATTTCTCTGGGATAAACGCCCAAGAGTGCAGTCGTCGCTGGGCTGCATGGGAGCCGCATGTTCCGTCGAATGAGAAACTGCCAAAGTGTTTTCCAGAGTGGGAGCGACGAGTTTTTAACGGCGCTATTCCAAAAAACTAAATTCCGTTGTGAAAAGCGAACGGTGGGGAGCCCTACAATTCGGAAGAACGTGACATCGCCTGCATCTAAACCAGAGCAGGGTGGGCTGGGCGACCGGGGGCCACCGCACCCCCCACCCCTCACTCCTCCCAGAGTCCCGGACGCGGAGGCACAGGCGACTCCAAATTTCTACAAGCCGGCGGCACCTAAAAACGAGCGCAGGGATGCGAATGCGCGCGTGTGCGTGGAAGACGAGACGTGCAGCGGTCGAAAGCGTGTTCGTAACGTACGTACACGTGACCGTGACGCTTCCAAGGCGGGTCGGTACAAACACGTGAAGCCAGGTTTCGACGGGGACAAAAACGCGATGAAACCGAAAACCTGGACAACTGAAAACACGTTGCAGGAGAAGGGCCTCCCACACCTCGCCGTCCTGAGGCCTCGGCCGAAAGGGCGGCCTCTCGCTGGCCTGGGAAAGCTGTGTTTGTTTTTCCGCACCTTTCTTTCCGCTCCTTCCCACTCTCTTTGGGGCACATTTGGAAATTATTGAAAAAGATAAAATGCCTCTAATCTGTTACCAATTAGAAGACACATGTGAATATTATTTTCTAATTTGTGACTCTTGAGTGTGTGTCTCAAACACCAGAGAGAAGTAATTGAAATAATTACGGCTGCTCCTGAATATTTCTATTATGTTCCTGAAATTAAAAAAAAAAAATCCTCTTTGCGTGATGCGCCCGAGGGTTGAATGTATCCACGAGAACATCAAAGCCTCGGAGGCGAACGACCCCCGAACCGCAATTCCACGAACTGCAATTTCCAGCCAGCCCATCGGTGGCCTGAACAGCTGGAGCCCGGGGGCGGGGGGGGGCCGGGCAAGCAGGTCGGCAAGACGGTGCCAACCGGGGTCTCGGCGGAGAGCTCTGTGGAGCAGGGGTGCGGAGAAGCGGTGGGTTTCCCTGCAACTCCCCTCGTCCCAAACTTCCCTGTCCGGGGGATAATTTGCAGCTGGAGGGCCCTGCTGTACGAGGCCTAAGCCTGATTTATAACATGAGCAGCGTGCACTTTTTTTTTTTTTTTTTTGAAACCCAGTTATAGTGCGACTTGAGTGACTAACTCCTGAAAATTGGTAATTTCTTGGTGGTTAACAGTAGCAGGTCCACCAATGACAGGCGAGACGTGCTAATAAATTTATAGGGCGTTATATGCCAATTAGACCTCGTCAGCCATTCAAAAGGCAGGGATACCAATCAGGCCGTCATTCCACAAATGCACTCTTTATTGCTGACATTCTTGCAATTCAATCCCCCATTTATATGTTTGAAAAGCAGCATATTAATGCTGACTGTACAGGAATCTGTAATTTTCAGAGCCCTTCCGGTTAAACAACCTCCCTCTTCTGTGCAAACTTCTCTTTGTTCTCGAGGGGTAAACAAGGACCCGAGATGAGCATGAAATCGATGTGGAACAAGAGTCACTTCCACGTTGCGGGTTTCCTTCTGTTGGGGGCCAGCCACCAGGGAACCTTCTGGTCTGGTGGTATCACTACCTTCAGTCAGGCATCACATAGCCTTCCGCCAGGATCTGAGGTCTGATAGGTGCTCACCTCTGTCACAGAGTTGCTGGAAAGCACCTCTGTCTGGACAGAGCCAGCGTCCTGGCAATCGGAAGACCCACAGGCACAGAGGTAATATTGCCCTTTCTGGAAAGGCGAGGAAATATTCAGATCTGCCCAAGGAAAAAGCGTGGAAATTCTCTCTTCGCATTAAAGCAATGGACTAAACGGATTTTAATTTTGTACGTTTTCTTTGAAAAAAAAAATCAGAAAAGAAGTGCATGATCTTTAAAGACAAAGTCACGTGCAGTGTACCTGGGTGGTTCAGTCGGTTAAGCAGACGCTTAACCTAACCACGGCTCAGGTCATGATCTCGTGGCTAGTGAGTTCGAGCCCTGCGTCGGGTTCTGTGCTGACAGCTCAGAGCCTGAAGCCTGCTTCGGGTTCTGTGTCTGCCTTTCTTTCTCCCCTTCCCCTGCGTGCGCGCGCTCTCTCTCAAAAATAAATAAACGTTAAAAAAATATATTAAAAAGAAAAGAAAAAGGTCAAGTGCATAGAAGCGTACAACAGGGGGTTGGACGCGGCCACCCATGTGAGTGGTCTGGCTCGCACCCGATCTTCGTGGGCATTTCAGCTCTGCACAGCACCCCAAATCTGGTCCCCCGTCTTCTCATCCCACTTCTCCAAGTGATGGATGCCGACATCCCTCCTACCTCTGTACTTTGAAACGTGTAATTCTTCTTTTCTCTTGGCTGAAGTGAGTTCTTGGAATTTGATTTGATTACCGCCATCATCCGATGCCCTATTAAGCATTCATTCTTTCAAGAAATATCAATTGAGCACTCACTAGGAGTTAGGCACCGCACTGTGTTAGGTTCTGGGCTACAGGGTGAACAGAGGCAGATGGATAAACACGAGGGGAAAAGAGTCACACTTGTGGTATAAGCTGCTGTAATTTCACAGGAACAAAACATGCTGAACAAAAGACAGAATCCTTGTCCTCTTGGTTTTTACTACGTGGACAGCCCTGGATTTCGGGCACAAAATTTGAAGTGCAGCTAACCCAGAGGAGAAAAGATCACTATTTCCTGCAGGTTGAGAACACAGAATGGGGGCGCCTGGCTGGTTCAGTCGGTAGAGCGTGTGGCTCTTGATCTCGGGGTTCTGAGTTCGAGCCCCACATTGGGTGTCGAGATTCCTCCGAAATAAAATGTTCGTGTCAGCGGATCGATAATTTGCAGACAGCCTGTGAATCACTAAGACCAACATTTAAGTTCACAGAGGCCATCAACCTCAAGATACACCTATCATCCACTCACTCAACGGTAAGTGCAGCCTTTTTGGAAATGCCGGCCAACTAACAGGTGTACTGGAGCGTCTGATGTTTCAAGATGGCGGCACAGAGAGGCGGCACCAGACCCACACCCCACAGATGCGTGCTGCGTAGTGGTCCCCTCCATCTTCCAGCAGAGCTGGAGCCACGTAGCCTCTTCTTCAGTGTGCACAGAAAGTCCTTCAAAGCACGACACGAGAAAACTCCTCCTTTGCTAATTTCAAAGGCAAAGTGCTTATGGACTCTCGGTACGGTTAACAAAGGACACCACTGTCCAAGGACACCTAATGCCCTGTGTAGGACTCAAAACGTACAACACATGCCTGAGAACATTCCGAGAATCAACGAATGTAGGAAAAGGACTTCTCTGAATGACTCTTACCTGCCTACAAATAGGTCTTCCATTGAAAAGAACTCAACTGTAGTCAATCTCTGCCCCGAGAGGTACATCAACCAGGGAAGGTGGACTCTCACCACCGGAGAGAAATGGGCTCCACACCCAAACCCTGTCACAGGCTATTAGGTCTCCCATCTATTTTCCTACGGGCCCATTTATCCTTTCTACACAGCAGCTGCTCTCCCTGGAGTGGCCTTTCTCCCCTCCCTTTCCCCTGTGAAGAGAGCACATAAGCTCTCAAACCTCTCCACCCTTTTGGTATTCACGTCCTTCTCTGATGCCCACCCCACAAATGCAGGTTAAAAAAAACCAAACAAACCAATAAACTTGTATGCCTTTTATCTGGTTTATGTGTTGTCAATTTAATTCCCAGCCCGCACCCGCCCCCCAAATGCCCACCCCAGCCATTGAACCCAAGAGGGTGGAGAAGGCCCCCCAACTCACTGCTTAGTTGGGTGGCACTCTCTGAGACCCGGCAAGGCTGGGACAGGGACTCAGGCAGGGAATGTAGCTGGAGGTCCTGCGGTGCCCAGCGTGGGTGAGGTTCAAAACGAAAGAGCAGTAGCTACACTACTTCTGGGAAGGACTGTCACCGAGTCTCTCCTGCCTCAGAGGGGAGTCTTGTCAGACCAGCACATCAACGAACTGGACAACCAAGCCTTTGTGACCCGTCCTTCGGGCCAAGGGACACCGAGCATGTGTGTCACTTGCCTTCCCTACCCTGGCCTGTGCCTGGTGATGTTTAACGCGACGTGCCATGTCTGGTCACCTTTGTGGGGAGGCTGGCCAGCCCTCGAGGTCTCTCCACACCTCCGAGCAGGTAGAGGGTGTGAAGCACAGGACAGTCGAAACGCCCCTCCCCGCAGAGGTGGCCGGACCCTCACCTCCCAGAGCCTGTTCTAGAGTCCTGGATACCGATCACATCTCATTCAACTGAGGTCAACTTTCCCTTAGCTTGGTCCTACGTGGACAAAGAAAACAACAGCCGGTCTCTGGTTGTCTAACAGATAGGGCCCTGTAACTGGCCTCAACAAACTGGCCACGGCACCACATGTACATTAAAATAAAAAAAAAAAAAAAAAGCTTTTAAAAATGTCCATGATCGTGTTATCAACCTACGGGAAGATCTTCGTCCAGAACCTCAAATTGGTCCAGGTGGGTCCAAGCCACGAGGTGGCCGTCCCTGGAGGAGCATGCTCTGGGGTTCGGATCCCGCGACCTGCCGCTTCAGCAGGGTCTCTGGGAAGAGGGTGCAGAAGATTCCGGTAGAGGGGTGACAAGTGGCAAACAGGATGTGTTGTGACAGAATAGGTAAAACAAACAAACAAAAAACGCTCCTGAGAGATGAGGTTCTCTATTCTTGTGGTCTTTTCTTCGGGGGGGGGGGGGGTGGGGGTGCAGGACTCTTTCAGTGAGCACAGGACGACCCCCCACCTGGGGCTCTGGCCCCCTCACTCCCGCCCCAGCCCCCGAACGGCCCTGAATGCCCCGCCCCCTGATGGGCTCCATAATGAGAAGCACGCTGTCAATCTCGGTTCCATTAGCCTGGACAGACTTTCACTTCCTGAAACAATTTATTGGATCCCCAGAAGCAAACGGGCCTTCTTCCTTTTCAGCTCTGCTTTTAGGGAGCTATTCAGACGGGAGTGTGTGTCCCTTCTGTTCCTGCTGCGCGGCCTTTGTTTTCTTTCATTTACTCATGAAAACAGTTTCCTGACTTTACCCTGCCTCCTCTGTCCCGGGTTTCCCGAGTGTTTGCCAAAACTTTGTCCCCCCCCACTGCTCAGTTACCGCACAAAACCGCCAGCTGTTTCCAGCTACTGAACCAGGGAGGGAGCTGCGGATTTTATTTGCAGATGTTTGGAGGGAGGGGGGGGGGGGGGGGGGGCGGGGGTGGAGGAGGGGAGGGGAGAGGCACATACTTGAAGAAATTAAATTCAGGTGAAGAAATACAGAAAACAAGGCAGAAGAATGGGGGGGCAGCGATGCCCTCCTCGGAGGCAAGTCTGGGGTTCTGGCCTCTCTCCTGTTGACTCGTTTCCGCAGAGTTAAAGGGGCCCCAGCTGAAATGTATCTCCGGGATATCTGAAATGTTTTTGCGCTGTCTTCACACTTCTAGGGTCTATGTAACGAGCTGACAATTTTAGTTCTACTGTGATAACGTTTCCAACTACTTAAAAAAAACAAAAAAACAAAAAAACAAAAAAACAAAAAAACCAAACCCATGCAACTTGTAAGAAAAGGGCCGGCCACCACGTTTAAAAGGTCCGTAACGTCTCTTAGTCTCCGGAAAGAAAAAGATGACCCAAAATTATATAAAATAATATTTCTCCTCTCCAGCTCTTCTTCAAGAATAACACACCTTGTGCAACTGCGCTGGGGCAGTAAAGTGATACCCTTTAAGCATAAATCAGTTTAACTCTTAACCTGGGAAACAGAAGAAGGCAGAGTCCCACCTGGCCCTTCCGAGAATTTCGCGTCAATAGTAAATTGGGGGGCACGTCAGGGCCTCTGAGATCCGAGCAGGGTAAAGTTATGCAGCCACGTAAGAAATAATATCTATTAGGCTAATTTAATCACCGAATACTTTACAGATGAATTAGAATTTAGAATCCAATTATTTCCAACATTCAGACTGTCAGAGCCTGTTTCTAAGCAGGAGGGAAAGAAGGGGGAAGATTGGGGGCGGGTTTTAAAGACGCAGTGAATGGAATGGACCCTCTCGTGCTCTAAGGCTGCAATAAAAGCGGAGAAATGACAACAGTGATCAGGGTTTTTGCCATCACCCCACCCCGTCGGGCCCAATGAACCTAAGACCAGGACACGGGGTTTGTTATCTCTGACGGACAGCCATTGTCCCCGCCAGGAGCCCTCCTCGAGGGTGGCAAGCCTTTACAAAGGCAGGCGGCTGGGCCACATCCTGGGGTGGCCCGTGGAGCAGGGCAGCTCCCCAGGCCTGGAAAACCGCAGGGTGCCCGCGGGGGCCACCGCAGGGGCCTGGCCATGCCCTGGGCCTGCCCATCCCTCTTCAGCAGGCCTCCCCTCGGCCCCCTCTAGGGTAGCATTTCTTTTTTTTTTTTTTTTTTGACAGTGAAGGCCGCCAGGGGCTGGTGCAGAGAGAAGAGAGAAGGAAGCAGTGAAAGGAAGCCTTCTGGGCCTCTGGGATATACAGTGGCTGGCTCCCCCACACGGGAGGGGGTCTGTTGTTCCCTGTGTGGGGAAACTGAGGCCCGGGCTGTGAGGTTAGCATTATAGACACTGCAGCGGGAACAAAAGTAGCCCTGTACGGTGTTTCTCTGCCAAACAGATCCCAGTACCAGTTGGGGGGTGAGGGGGTGGAGGGGAGGTCCGCTAGGAATAGAGCACTTTCGGATTTACCTCTGTGCTCCAAAAGGAAGAGTCAGGTGTCTCTGCCTGCCCTCCACTCGTATAGGCCGGTTCAGGCAGCAACAGAAATGGGTGAGCATCTTACAGCGGATCCTCGTGTTATCACTAGGGAGACGGGGTTGGTTTCAGGATTTTCAAATCTTTAAATCCAAAGGGAGGTTTCTCTGGAAGAGAGTGACTAAAAAACATTTTTTTTTTTTTTTTTTTTTTTTTTTTTTGAGACTAGAAGTCTGCAGAAGACCTTTGCATTATGGTTGTTTTGCAATTCTCCAGAATCTCCCATGCTCCCAACAGCAGAGTGGGAATGTCAGGGAGAAACTGCCACTTGCAACTGCATTCCAGAACCATCTTCACAGCGCAAGACGAATGCATGTGCTGTGCATTTAAATGTTAACGTGCCGGCGGGTCCCACGGCTGGCCCCAGCCGTCAAGACTGAATACACTTGTTTAAGGGCCGTGCGGACCCCGCCTCCCCAGGAAGGCACAACTCACACCAGCCCCTGTTCAAGCCCAGACCCTGTTGGGGCCTCCCAGCCCCTGTTCCCTGGTGGGAGGGAAATGCGGTGTTTACAGGCCACGGGGGTTTTACGATGGGGGAGCTTCCTGTCCGGCTGAACACACAGGTCCAACCCTACGGACGGTGTGAGTTCTCCCGTTTTCTTCCACCTGCACAGAATGCGTCCTTATTATCCCTTTAATTACCGAGCTGGACCGCCCCGCTCCCTCTCGAGTCGAACCTTTGTGTGTGTCTGAGCGTGTGTGCGCGCACGCTCACATTTATCTCTTTGATTCATTTAATTGAGGGCAGGGTGCGGGATGGGATCTCAGAAGAGGCATTCCTTGTTCTAGGATGATTTATTACAGCTCTTGAAAACACCTGTTCATCAGTTTATCCTTTTGTACAAAACTCACACCTCCTAACCAGTCCTTAAAAAAAAAAAAAATCTTCCTATGTGATATACGTTTAGGAAAAAAAAAACCCTCACTTAATTGTAACACAAACAAACTCTAAGAATAACCGTAAGAAAGCCTCCCGTATCTGGGCGGTTATTTCTCTGTGCATGTACGCGCACACACAGACAATTGTGTGGGATTCTAGGAGCGGTTTCTCAGTAATAATGGGTGTTCTCTATGTGAGAATGGGAAGCAGGACCCTGCCTGAAAATGAACCGGCTCTTCAACGCACCGCGATGGGAGAATCCCTTGAATCTAACCGAGGCGTCAATTTCAATGGGTACAGACCAGAAAAGTCGCCACCTGATGATATAAGCAAAACAGCGCTTTAATCTTTCCTCCAGGGGAAAAAGGCAGCCTCCAAAGCCACGGTATCGATGTAACGAACCCTCGGAGGCAAAGCGACACTTCTGTGTGACAAGGACAGCAGCAGTACAGGCAGTGCCCTCGACTGACTGAAAAACCCAAGACCGGGGCCAACCATCGAGCGCCACTTGCTCCCCAGCTCACGGGCCAGGCGAAAGGTAAGGTGAGGCCTTCCTTCTTCCGCTCAGCTTGACGCGTCACCACCACGGGCACGCTCTTCGCCCCGACAGGTCCTTAAGGGGTTTGTCTGCCTTTCTGGAGGGGACGGAGCCGTCTGCTTTTCCACCCCTAATCCTGCCTGGGTGCTTAGGAAGGGCTCTCCCTCCCGGAGAGATCACATGGGCAGCAGCCTGGAAGGGGGACCTGGTCGGTGAGCCACAGCCACATGCCTAATTAATGGCCCTGCTGGTCGCAGCTGGAAGAGCTGAGCTGGGGGTGATTAATTAAATTAGCTGGCAGAGGAAATTACAGTGGAAAAGCCAAAGTTTGATTGCTCCATAATTAACCGCAGTGCAAATAATATCTGCATCTATAACTTCCAGCGATGAGATCAGAAGCCAATTGAATTTGGCACTGATTGAAGCTGTAAATATCCTGTGGTGAAAAATGATAGGTTTGTTCTAGAGGGAAAACTTACAGAAATGGACATCTAGCAAATGTGATCAGGGGAGAAGGGCACCCGGGGAAACTGCAGGAAGGAAGCCTTACCTTTCAAGCTGCCTTTTTCCAACATTAAAACAGCCCCCTTTTTTCATATTTCTTTCGGATTAGTGACGAGGCCTGCTACCCTACACACCTTGTCTCTACATTTCAGATGTGACTTCCCATGCGTGGAACCTGGGTTAGGGTTCCATTTCCTTTCCTTGTTCCAGGGATTAAAACTCAATTCTAAAATAATTTCACAGGCTGATACAGGGGGGTGACTTTCATGTCCCCGGAAGAGGAATATTCTATTTAGACCATCAAATGCGAGAGCTATTGCTGCTTTTCTGGATAATGACATTTTTTCCCTCTTTGTAACAATTTCGTGTTCAAAATACGGTTTCATTAGCAATAGGATTCTACTTGGGGGGAAAAGAAAGTATTTCATACAGATAATTGCCCAGCAAAACCCTGCAGAACTTTAGGTAGATGGAAACATTACATTTTCTACCAACCACGTATTTTCAAGGGGGTTATTTCAAGGCAGAAGTCACTGATCTCTACTAAAGAAGCATCGACTCAAACCTTGGTGGCTTCTGACCAAGAGGTGTGGCATCTGCCTGGCAGTTGGTCAACATTGTAGCCTACTCTTTTTATTTTGAGAGAGAGAGAGAGAGAGAGAGAGAGAGAGAGAGAGACTGGGGGAGAGGGGTGGGGGCGTGGAGAGAGGGAGAGAGAGAAAGAGAGAGAGAGAGAGAGAGAGAGAGAGAGAGAGAGAGAGAGAGAGAATGAGAATCCTAAACAGGCTGCACGCTCAGCATGGAGCCCCACGTGAGGCTCGATCCCACAACCCTAGGATCATGACCTGAGCTGAAATCAAGAGTCGGATGCCCAACCAACTGAGCCACCCAGGCGCCCTGCCCACCCCTGACATACAAGAGCTCTCAGTTCAATGGAGAGAACAGAAAAGGTGACAACATTTTCAATGTGGTATAGTTCAGAGATCCATCCCTGGGCAGTTCTCATTGGATCTTTACGACCATCTGGTGGGTTGGGGAGGGCAAGTGGTGTTGGGCTCCTTTTGTTTTTTGTTTTTGTGAAGAAAGTTGAGGCTCTGGGCGGTCCGCAGTATGGCAGAGGCTGACCCAGCCCGTCCTGCCCAATGCCCTCCTTCTAGCCTGGGGCGCTCCTTGTCCTGACTCTCCGTGACCTTCCTTACAACAGATGGCTGGCTCTGCACCCCAGACTGAGCTATGCCTACAGACAGCACATCGGGGTGGAGAGAAACACGCAGACGGGGCCGAGCGCGTGGTGGGGGCGTGACGGTGGGGGCCACGGCATCTAGAGACAACACGAGGATGCGGCGGACACACAAAATCTCCCTAGAGAGGTCCACGTCCTGATTCCTGGGAACCCACTGCCCCACCTGGCGAGATCACCGGGAGGCGGGAGGATCCGAGTCAGAGAAGAGGTGACGACAGAACCAGAGGACCGGGGCTGCGGGGCCACGAGGCAGGGCGAGGGGGCGGCCTCCGCAAGCAAACGCATGCAAGGGACACGGCCGTGTGGACTCGGTTTTGGACTCCCGGTTTCCCGAACTGCAAGATAACACAACTGTTGTGTTACGGCCCCGAATTCGTGGTCATTTGTCACAGCAGTGGTGGGAATCCAGTACCCATACCACCAGGGAGAAAGGCGTGGATGAAACACGCAGACGACACAGCTTGGCTCGGAGCTCAACAAAGCACTTGACGTTGGGCAGCAGGAGGCCTCGCGGCCACGTGCTCCCATGAAGCCCTCTGCCTTCGGCCCAGGGATTCCACAGGCCCCCAGCCCTATCGAGCCGCAAGCCGCCCTCATCTCTTCAGGGCTGCCCCTCCTGCCCGAGTAAGGAAGGTTCTGGACTCTCACACGTTCTAGACCGGAGACACGATGGAAGAGACCCTCTGACCCCGTCTGCCTGTCTCTTGTCGGGAAATGGGTCTTCAGAGGTCGCTCCCACGTTCTCTTGTCTTCCCAGCAGAGACTCGCCTGCCCTTGTTTGCGGATTATCCTTCTATCGGGAATGTCTGCACAGGCTCCCTGCACCGGAGCGTCTCTGTCGGAACGGAGGCAAAGGTGCTTCCTGTCCACTATTACACACGTGGGTTCCCTGAGCTCAGGGCAGTGCACTGCGTGCCCGGGTGGCACGGGCCCTGTTCTATCCTCCCACAGGGACTGGGCAGGAAGGGCTGGGACACCCACACAGCTGCTCTGGCTGGTAAGCTTTTCTTTGTCTCAGGCCCAGGAGTTGGATGTGTTTGACCGGCTCCATGGAAAGTCAGGAACCGTCTCAGACCCACCATGCACGCTCTCTCTCTCTGTCTCTCTCTCTCTCTCCCTGCTACGACCTGCCCGGGAGGCATGTACGCGTGTTCTGCTGGGCCCCTCTTTCACGCCTCTGCACCAGCAGGTCCCTCTGGCTGGACCAGCCTCTCCCAGTCCCACCAACTTCCTGCCTCCCGTGCCCTCTCTCCTCGGTGAAGTCCCCCCGGACTTCTCCGTTCCCCTCTGCCCTGCTTCACTGTTTCCCCGGGTCACATCATCAGACAACTTTCAGCGTTGTCTGTGAGACCCTGGGGGGCAGGCGGGGCGTGCCTCGGCAGCACGGATCAGGCCTCGTGAGGACAGGACTGGAACCTCACTGCTCGAGCCCGCGGGTCGCCATGTGTCGCCAGACCTCCCGTGGAATGAAGAGCTGAGCTGGGGGTGAGGAAGGAAAGGCGGGGGGTGTGGTCACTTGCTTGAACACAAGGGATGCAGGGTGGCCCGGGTGCAGAGGAGGACAGAATCCGGGCAAAGCAGGAGACAGGCTCAAGCGCAGGGCTCTACGGCGAGAAGGGGGCTGGAGGGCAGACCCCGTCCGGTCTACAAAAGCACTAAGTCACAGGAACCAGAAATGTACAAGACCTGTCTGGTATCAGGCGATGCCATTAAGTTGTTCAAGGTGTCATCTCGTGGTCACACACACCCAGGGAGATTATCCTTTAAAAGGCGAAAGGGCCCAATAAAACGCACGTCCTCCCCAAGGACGGACAGCTTGTGGCTCTGCTGGGGTGGAATTCTCTGGGCAGCTGGAGCCATGGCAGGTCTAATGGTCAATTTCATGTGTCAAGGTGTCCAGGCCATGGCGCCCGGTGATTGAACGAAACACCTGCCTACGTGTCGCTGTGAACGGTTAACAACGTTAAGTAAAGGAGATCACCCTCGACAACGTGGGTGGGCCCCAGCCAAGCCGCCGAAGGCCTCAGGAGCAAACACCTGAGGTTTCCTGAAGAAGGACTTCCGCTTCAAGCCTGTCGTGTTAACTTCTGCCCGAGTTTCCAGCCCGCTGGCCTGCCCTGCAGCTCAGCCAGCTCTTGTAATCGTGTGAGCCAATCCCTTAAAATAAATCTCGCTCTCCGCGTGAGCACGCACGCACACATGCTGTTCGTTCCACGTCTCTGGAGAACCCTGACGACGGAGGAGGTGAGTGAGCAGACGTGGTCAAAGCAGTGCCGTGGGACCACGAGCCTGGAGGTGCTACGCGGACCAGCTTCACGGGGTGAGGGCACGCGGGTAAGGAGGGATGCGTGGGGGCGGGGCACCACCACCTTCCTGGAGAGCGATTCAGTGCCACTGTGACGTTCCCCAACAAGTCCACAACTCTTGAGGTAGCTGGGCTCCTTTTAGGAAGCCATCCAGAGGAAAGGATCAGCCATAAGCCCCTGAGACGCACACACAGCGTGTGCCCCCCCCCCCCGACATATTCCAGTTGCCCCATTACAAGGATTCCCAGTGTCCACAGCTGAATGGCTAAGGGCTGGCTCAGCCATCAGATGGATTACCGTGACGCCGTTAAATAGTGCTTCCAAAGAGATACGTGACGTGGAAGGAGGTACGTGACATGATGCTAGGCTGAAAAGGGCTTTAAAGTGGTTTTTAAAGGATTCTTTCCAGAAAAACGTACACACGAAGGGTATACGTCACACGTGAACCTTGACTGGCGATGGAATCACAGAGGTGTGGATGTGGCTGTCTGCATTTCCAGCTCTCCACAGAATACCGTCACTTCCTAAAACGCGGCCCTTGGTCATTAGTAGGTTATCTCTTCAGGAAGCGTTCTGTTGTCCAGGCAGTGTGGGGGTTTAGCTGGGATGTTACAGCCCAGAGCCTCCGCCCCTTACTGGTTTGGGAAGCTGTAGGCATCGTAAAGAAGCCGCTCGAATGTCGTTTACTTCGGTTCTCAAACACAACTCTTTTTCCAGAAACATCTATCATCGTTTGCTGGAATTAAAATTCACAGGAGTGTATTTTGGAAATCAGAGGGCTTTGATACGGCATCCTGGTTCTTTGCTGAGAAGGTTGGGCCGATTTATGGACCGTGTTGGAAGCATTCAGGAAATAGGTGTTTTCAAGACTTAAAAAAAGAAAACCCACAAAAAACCCCCCACATAATGATACTCTCCTGATTGTGAAAAGAACCTTATTTCCACTTTCTAGATCTTTCTGCGAAATGTATACGAGGACAGGTCTCGGTGA
>NW_024412433.1:4668907-4788098 GCF_014898765.1 Herpailurus yagouaroundi
GTTTCCCAAATACACTTCAGATTCTGAACCACTTACGCTGACACAAGCTTTCAAACCTAGAGTCAGCGGCGGTGTCTTCCTGACGCACAGGACATTTGCACGGCTGCTCTTGGTGGTGGAGGCCCCTCCGGAAGCAGTCAGAGAGGGAGGCACGTTTGCGAGGTTGGGGAGAGTGTGCCGTGGGGAGTTCCCAGCGGGGTCCCGCGGAGGGACAGCAGGCCATTTCCAGCACTGAAGAAAGAGGCCCCCAGCAGCTTCCATGTTTACACGAGAGGCTTTAAAAACCAAGGAAGAGAGATCCTTCCTCTCATCACAGGCTGGGATATGGGTCACTATTATGACTGCAGCAGGGGACCCTTTTGTGGCTTTGCGCTCATTGATGCCGCCTCTTTGTCTTGGGTTTTCTTCGGTTTTCTTAATAAACCAAGAGCCCCCGGGGTGGGGGAGGGCAGTGCTAAGGCTTTTTTTTTTCCCCCAACAGCTTTATTGAGGTGTAGTTTACAAACCATAAAATTCACCTGTGTTCGGGATACGATTCAACGACTTTTAGTAAACCTAGAGAGCTGGGTGACGATCACTGCTTTAGAACATCTCTGTCGCCCCCAAAAGATGCACCTGCAGTCCGCCCTGGACCCCACGCCCAGCCCCCACTCGTCTGCTTCCTGTGTCTGCATGTTCGCCTCTTCCGGACATCTCACGGAAACGGACATGCCAGGTAGGCCTTCTCCGTCTGGCTCCTTTCACAGGGGACTCGAGTCTTGACGTGCGTGGCAGAGACGACAGGTGAAGGAAAACAGGAAACTGCCAATAAAAAAACCCGTCTGAGGGAAGGTGTTGCACCAAAGTCATGTTTCGGCCGCCGTTCAAGTCGTTTGGTTTTACGCTTCGCAAATTTTCTACACGTGTATTTTGGCTTCGTGTGGCTCAGAAGTATCTACTGCATGTAGGCATTAGGTTTTGTGCCGACTATCGCTTAGTAAGAGCAAACGGACCTTTCCGGTATTTAAAATGAACCTGAAGTCGCCAAGTTCCAACTTCTGAAAGTCAGGACCAGCCTGTGCTGTGTCACATAGAAACTGATCAGGGACGTTCCAGACTGCAGGGTGTGAGCGGACACCTCAGTGTCTTTGCGCGCTAACCCCATGAAGAAGCTGTCCCCTTCTGAAGAAAGTGTTAGGGGATTCCCATGGAGCCACGGAACAGTCTCTTCCTCACGGCGTCTTGTTCTACACTCACACCAAAGAAACATCGAGGCCTTCTGTCGCGGATTACGGCTGGGGAGGGAGAGGAGAGAGGTCTGCAGACTCTTCAAGCTGGAAGGGGGCTCCCTGGTGATCTTCCGCTCACCGCCTCCCTTTTCAGAGGGACCCGAAGTTCACTGACCTGCGGCCCAAACGGGCCAAGAACCTGCAGATTCTCACCGGAAGTCTGGGGTTTCCACTTCCTCCAGACGCTCCCTCTCAGTCCGCTGCTACGGAAGGACTAGTTTGGGCGGACTTCTCATCAAGGACGTCAGGGCAAACTTCTAATGAAAACCATCACTGGATCTTTAATGGGAAGGAGGGTCTATTCTAAAGGACCGTCTGGAAGTCCAAAATCATGGGCTCTCTCTTCCCAGGGAGGTCTGTAACCTTCTCCACAATCTCCCGCTGGCTTCTTTGGGCACAGCCCACACACACATACAGCACACAGCGTTCCTTCGGGAAGCTGGTGGCTCTGACTTTCCCGGAAACGATTCAGCAGATACATACAACACCTGGCCAATAGTGGAGCCGGGTCTGTGTTTGGGGAAGGGGCCAGGGAATGAAGGTGGTAGTCGTCAGGGGCAGATAGACTGAGGGAGGAGGCTCTGCTGGCCCAGGAGAGCCGTGGCCACGTAGGACTTCGAGTCTGGGCAGGTGGCATATAAGGCCTCGAGATCGCTGGTGGTGTTGATATACATATATACAACTTCTGGACCCATGTATTACGAAAGGGGTTTTACACGCTTCTAGAGCTATGAACAGCCCTATGAAGCAGACGTTCTTCTCTCCAGGGTACAGACAAGGACACCAAGGTCTGGAGAGGCTAACGGACTTGCCCAGAGCCACGCATCTAGTGAGCGAGGGAGCCAGCACTCAGAAGCAGGCAGTCTGCAGAAGCAGAATTCTTAGTAGGCTTGCACTGCACTGCTCCAATCAATTTATCAAGGGACAGCAGTTAAAGCTGCTTGGAAATCCGAAAGGCTACATAGCTCACGTTGTATGTCTGGATAGTGTTGGCGGAGACAGCGGTGATGATGCGTGAGAAATCTGAGGGCAAAACGGAAGGCTGTTCTCTCGGAGAGAAAAAACCAGTTTCTGAGCACTGGAAAACCACAGGTTATCTGTTTAGTTTTGTTTTGTTTTCCTCTCGTGGGTATGTATTTAGTTTGCTCCTAGAGATGGCCAGGGACGCCCACTGGAAAGAGAATCACCGAAGCCATGAGCACCAGCATTGATGGCCAGTTCTCAGTTCTCGCTCGGCAAAGGCGGATAATTCCAGAATCCGGCTTGGCTTTCAAAGTTGAGGTCTCCGACTTGGCGTCCCCGACACCCAGAGCCGCAATACCCACCCTGCGCTGCCTGCAGAGGTGGCCGGGGGCTCGGAGGAGACCCAGGAGGGCAGGACAGCGGAGAAGTTCCACCGCGATGTCAGGAACACCCCTCCCCCTGCCCCCTGCCAGGTTTTCTTCTTAATTCTGTTACTAAAACTCTCACCTTTAATCGATCTCTTCCAGACTCCTTCACCCACATGGCCTCACTAAGCCCTTAGCAGTCAGGTAGCTGCGGATGATGTGGTACTTCCTGTTTCACCCCCAGTGGCTTGGCTCCCAAGCTCCCCGGCCCGTAGCAGAGCCTCACCGCGTTCGCTGAGCTGGTGTCCCCAGCGCAAACAGGACACACGCCAGGGTTTCGATAACACGGCTCCAGCGCGGGTCTGGAGGCGCTGGGTGTATATACCCACGTGGTCAGGCCCCGACATCCCGGCCGTCTCCTCGGCTGGACCGGCAGACCCCCACCCCGGGCAGCCTCAGCCTGTCCTTGTGCAGGGCTGACGCCCCCTGCGGAGGCCAGGGTGGGAGGTGAGCAGCCAGAAGCCACTTGGATGCACATCTGGGCTCTGACTCACAACTGTGCCAGAGGGGTTCGCAGGTCCCTCCTGCTATCGCCAACAGAACCCCACGGGACGCTTCAGAAATCCCGCGTGTTGACCTTGAGTGGCGCTCTGACCTTCCACACAGATTCCGCGGGGATAAGGCCACGGACGCCAAGCCGTTAAGCAGTGCTGCCTTCAGAGCCCGGCGGCTCGGCTGTTCCCGCTTGGCCCGGTCTCTGCACTGGCGATGCCCGGTGCTCTGTGAATGGTTACTGTTTCCCGGGGAAACGTGATTTTTTCCGGCCTCACTGAAAACTTCAGAACCTGCTGCCTTTTATTTTTCTCCCCACTGAAAATGTGTGGCATATTTTTTTTTTCCTGATCTAACTGACGGCTTTATCGAGATGTAATTCACATACCATGGGATTCACTCATTTAAAGCGTACAATTCAACGGGTTTTTACATTGTCACGGCTGTGCAACCAGCACCACAATCAAGTTTAGGGCACGTTCGTCCGCCTCCCACCCCCCCCGCCCCTGCCCTGTCCAGAGGGATCCTGTTCCCAGTAGGGGTCACTGCCCATCTCCCTGCCCCGCCTCCCCCTGCCCCAGCCCCTGATAACCACCAGTCTATTGTCTGTCTCTGTGCAGCAGCCTATCCTGGGTCTTGCATGCGAACAGAATCATACAATATGGGGTCTTTGTGACTGGCCTCTCTCACTTAGCATGGTGTTTTCGAGGTCATTCATGTTGGAGCATGAATCGGTACATCACCCTCTAAATGGCTGAGAAACAGTCCATTGTGCGGGCAGACCACACTTTGTTCTTCGGCCGATGGACATGTGGTTTGTCTCCACTTTTTGACCACATGCAGGACGCTGCCGTGAACGCCGGTGAACAAGTTGGCATGTGGATGTGTGTTTTCATTCCTCTCGTGAATAGACAGAGCATGAGTGGGGGAGGGGCAGAGAGCCAGGGAGACAGAACCGGAAGCAGGCTCCAGGCTCTGAGCTGTCAGCACAGAGCCCGATGTGGGGCTCGAACTCACGAGCCGCGAGATCATGACCTGAGCCAAAGTCAGATGCTTAACCGACTGAGCCACCCAGGTGCCCCTAGTGGCATCATTTTTAAAGTCTTCAAAATGCTTTACTCATACATGCATTTTATGTTATGTAAATAGATATCTTATTTGTATACTCAAATAAACGATAACTTATTTAATCACCTTTTTTGGAATCCTGCTTTATTTAAAATTTTTAACTTTGGGGGTTACCTGGGTGGCTCAGTAAGTTAAGCATTTGACTCTTGATTTCGGCTCAGGTCATGATCTCACAGTCGGGGAGACTGAGCCTTGCGAAGGGCTCTGTGCTGACAGCACAAAGCCTGCTTGAGATTCTCTCTCTCTCTCTCTCTCTCTCTCTCTCTCTCTGCCCCTCCCTTGCTTGTGCTCTCTCTCAAAATAAATAAACTTAAAAAAAAATTGAACTTTGGAACAACAATGCCATGAATATCTTTGCAATGAACTCCTTCCTCACTGCCTCTTTGTTTCGAATGAGTGTGAGAAATACTGGTAGTTCAAAAAGTATGTCATGTGTTTTTTTAAAATTCTTTAATGTTTATTTATTTTAGAGAGAGAGAGAGAACATGCAAATGTGTGGCGGGGGAGGGGCAGAGAGAGGGAGACAGAATCCGAAGCAGGTTCCAGGCTCTGAGCTGTCAGCACAGAGCCCGATGTGGGGCCTGAACTCACGGACTGTGAAATCATAAACTGAGCCAAAGTTGGACACTCAACCGACGGAGCCGCCCAGGCGCCCCACAAAGTATGTCATTTTGAAGGCTGTTTATACATATTGCCAAGTTCCTTCCAGGAAGATTTTGCCAGTTTTCACTCTTGCCGGTGGAGAACGGGGGAACATGGGTACATGTCTATGAAACCCTGGCTAACACTAAGCATTATTATTTTAAAAAATGCAACAATCTTCTTTACCCGTAAGTTGTTACCCATTGATGTGAAAGCTAATTACGTGATTTCAGTAAGAGCCACTCCATTTCACAGCAACACAGACAACACGCCCTTCCCTTCGCTGGACCAGCCAGCGTTTAAGACCGACGGCTGACGCCGAAAGACCGGCGGCCGTGATCTGGAACATCCGCATCCCAGGTGGCCACTGCTCCTTGGCTTCTGTGACCACATGGGAAAATCACTCGTGACTCCTGAGTCCCACCTCACAGGTTCAGAACATGCAGGCTGCAAAGGATGAGAAGGATGTCTAAGAGACAAGGCTGCCTCCCCAGAACCGGAGAAGAAATGTCACTTTATTCTCTTCTTCAGATGCGCGCCACTTGGAGTCTTAAGACACAGAACTCGGCACAGAGTAACATGGATGATTTTACATTATGTCATAAGAAAGTCACTGGCCTGTCATTTCAGACATATTCTTGTCTGTCCCAAAGGGGTTGGCACAGTACTGGGTGTTACGGGAGATACTGACGAAGCGTGCTGATCACTTGATTCAGCACACTGTAGCAAATACACTGTGTGCACAACTGTAATTTTCAAATGAGCTTGTTGAACTAGACCCCGAAGTATCTGAACTCTTAGTATTTTTCCCCATTTCTAACAAAAGCTAATAGATGACATTTGTCTACAATTTTGACCTGTATTTAGAAGATTAGGTATTCAGCCCTGTATTTCTCATTTACTTCTCAGAACCATCCTATGGGGCAGCTATTATAATTATTGCTACTTGCAGATAGGGCAACTGAGGGACAGAAGAGGTCCGACAGCCCAGGATACATGACAAGTCAGTCTAAACTAAGGGTTGACCCTTGGTCGGGTGAACCTGAGTCTGAACTTGGACTTCAGCTTCTGAACCAGATCCACAAGGAACGCATCCGACATACACGAAGCTCTTAGATCTTGGTGATTAAACATTTACAAAATGGGAAAAACCATGCTTGATGAGCAACTATATGCCAGATATTCTTTTGAAAGAATAAAGCATACAAAAAAACACACCACTGATAGAGCCCTAATACTTTTCAGTGTAGTTTTTGAGGGATAAAAGTCAGTCACAAAAAAAGTACATGCCATATAATACCATTTACAGAAATCTCTAGAACAGGCAAAAACTATTCTGTCCTGATAGAGATCAAGTCCATGACTGCTTCTTAACAGAGAGATTAGCTGGAAGGATTATGACCGTCAACTTCCTGGGGTGTGAATCACACAGGTGTATGTAGTGGTCAACAATGACAGGACTGCATGTATGTCCATCAGGGCTATTGGCCTGTAGTCCTCTTGTTCTGTGCTGTCATTATCTGGTTTTGGTATCAGAGTGATACTGACCTCAGAATGAATTTGAAAGTCTTCCTTCTTCTATTTTTTGGAATCGTTTGAGAAGAATAGGTATTAACTCTTCTTTTAATGCTTGGTAGAATTTCCCTGGGAAGCCATCTGGTCTTGGACTTTTGTTTGTTGGGAGTTTTTTGATTATGGATTCAATCCCCTTGCTGGTTCTAATTTTCTATTTCTTCCTGCTTCAGATTTGGTGGGTTATACGTTTCTAGGTATTTACCGATTTCTCCCAGGTTGTCCAATTTGTTGTAACAAAGTAGGTTTAAGGGGAACATATCTCAACATAGTAAAGATCATACATGGAAAACTCACAGCAAACATCCTACTGAATGGTGAAAAACTGAGAGCTTTTCCCCTGAGATCGGGCATGAGACAAAAACGTCCACTCTCACACTTTTATTCGACATAGTATCGGAAGCCCTAGCCACAGCAATCAGACAAGAAAAAGATATAAAAGGTGTCCAAATTGGCAAGGGAGAAGTAAAACTGTCACTGTTTGCAGATGACATGATACTGTATATAGAAAATTCTAAAGAGTCCACCAAAAAACTACTAAAAATGATAAACAAATTCAGTGAAGTCACAGGATACAAAATCAATGTGCAGAAATCTGTTGCATTTCTATATACTAATAATGAAGCCGCAGAAAGAGAATTAAGAAAAGCAATTGACAAATACATCAAAAATAAGATGTCTAGGAATAAATCTAACCAAAGAGGTGAAAGACCTATACTCTGGAAACGATTCAACGCCGGTGAAAGAAATGGAAGATGACACACACAAAAAGGAAGACATTCTACGCTCATGGGTTGGAAGAACAAATATTGTTAAAATGTTTCTACTCCCGATAGCAATCTCCACGATTAATGCAACCTCTATCAAAATACCACTAGCATGTTTCACAGAACTGGAAGAAATCATCCTAAAATTGATACGGAGCCACAAAAGATCCCGAATAGTCAAGGCAATCTTTTTTTTTTTTTTTTTTTTTAGCTTTTTAAGTAAATGCTTATTTATTAATTTTGAGAGAGAGGGAGAGAGTGTGCATGTGTGTGCACGAGAGTGGAGGAAGGGCAGAGAGGGAGAGAGAATCCCAAGCAGGCTCCCTGCTGTCAGCACAGAGCCCAACGTGGGGGGCTCCATCTCATGAACCGTGAGATCATGACCTGAGCCGCAATCGAGTCAGATGCTCAACCGCCTGAGCCGCCCAGGCGCCCCCAAAGCCATCTTGAAAAAGAAACGCAGAACTGGAGGCATCATCATTCCCGACTTTAAGCTATATTTATTACACAGCTGTAATCATTCAGACAGTATGGTACTAGGACAAAAATAGACACATAGATCAATCGAATGGAATAGAAAACCCAGAAATAAACTCACAATTACATGGTCAACTATCTCCAACAAAGCAGAAAATTATATTCGAAGGGAAAAAGACATTCTCTTTAACAAATGGTGCTGGGAAAGTTGCAAAAGAAAGCAATTGGACCACTTTCTTGTACCGAACACAAAAATAAATTCAAAATGGACGAAAGACCTAAATGTGAGACCTGAAGTCATGAAAATCCTAGAAGACAGCACAGGCAGAAATGTCTCTGACGCTGGCGGTGGTAACATTTTTCTAGACATGTCTCCCGAGGCAAAAGAAATAAGAACAAAGATCCAGCACTGGGACTACATCAAAATAGAAAGCTTTTGCACAGCAGAGGAAATAATCAACAAAACTAATAAAAGGCAACCTACTGAATGGGAGAAGATATTTGCCAATGACTTATCCAATTAAAGGGTTAGTATCCAAAATGTAAAGAACTTACACAACACAACGCATTTGCCAATGACTTAACCAATTACAGGGTTAGTATCCAAAATATATAAAGAAGTCGCAACACAACACACACACACACACAAACCCAAATAAGAACGGACACTTCTCCAAAGAAGACGTCCAGATGGCCAACAGACACATGAAAAGATGCTCAGCATCACTCATCATCAGGGAAATGCCGATCAGAACCACAAAGAGATATCACGGCACACCTGTCAGAATGGCTAGAATCAGAAACACAAGAAACAGCAGGTGTTGGTGAGGATGTGGAGAAAAGACTCATGTACTGTTGGTGGGAATGCAAACTGGTGCAGCCACTGTGGAAAACAATATGGAGGGTCCTCAAACGGTTAAAATTAGAATTGCTCTATGATCCAGTAATGGCACTACTGGGTCATTTGTTGCAAAAATACGAAAACGCTAAATCAAAGGGATACACGCACCGCTATGTTTACTGCAGCATTATCTACAATAGTCAAATTATGGAAGCAGCCCGAGTGACCATCCATAGAGGGATAAAAAGGATGTGGTATCACACACACACACACACACACACACACACACACACACACACACATACCCACACGATGGAATACTGTTTAGTTATAAGAAAGAATGAAATCTTGCCATTTGCAACAACATGGATGGAACTGGAAAGTATAATGCTAAGAGAAAGAAGTCAGTTAGGGAAAGACAAATATCACATGATTTCACTCACGTGTGGAATTAAAGAAACAAAACAAATGAGCAAAGGCAAAAAAAAAAAAAAAAAAAGTGAGAGACAAACCGAAAAACAGACTCTTAACTCTAGAGACCTGCTGGTTACCAGAAGGGAGATGGGTTGGGGGATGGGAGAAATAGTTGATGGGTATTAAAGATTGCACCTGTCATGATGAGCACCAGGTGATGTATGGAAGTGTTGAATCACTGTATTGTACACCTGAAGCTAATATTACACTGTAGGTTAACTATACTAGAATTAAAATCTTAAAAAAAATTTTTTTTTTTACATTTATTTATTTTTGAGAGACAGAGACAGAGCACAAGTGAGAGTGAGGCAGAGAGAGAGGGAGACACAGAATCTGAAGCTCCAGGCTCCGAGCTGTCAGCACAGAGGCTGACGCGGGGCTCGAACCCACGAACCGTGAGACCATGACCTGAGCCGAAGCCAGACCCTTAACCGGACCCTTAAATGGCTGGAACTGATCACACACTCAAGATGTGTGCCACGCACTGTGTGCAAAGTTTTACATCAAAATAAAAATTTTTTTAAGTAGGCGCCGCACCCAACGTGGGGTTGAACTCACGATCCTGAGATCAAGAGTCACATGCTCTACCGACTAAGCCGGCCAGGCACCCCTCAAAATATGTCTTTAAAAAATGACCCCTCCCCTGCCTCACTAAATAATCCAATGATTCCAAGAGTTCATGATTCAACTCAACAACCTGAAAACGATGGCTTTTGGGGGAGTCTCTGGTTTATATTTGGATTTTTAGAGTAAGGCATTCATATTTCTGACTTTTGCACACGCGGCATCAGCCTGCACATCAAAGCTTCGTGCACTCTGTCTCAGCAAATGGATTTGCAAAGTGGGTGCCCTCCCCTGAGCTTGGGAGGGTGGCCATGTGATTGAAACGGAGAAGGCAGAGAGGATCCCTCTTTCCCCAGGGGAGAAACGCAGGGAAGTAATGGCCTGAATGTGACCCTCAGACCTCTGGACCTTCCTTGGAGCGCGGATTTTCAGGACACACAGCCGAGCTTTGGAGCACATCCCACTGAGGTGACGAGCAGTGACACGGATGTTGCTGGCTGCATGCCACCCACGTGACGGCCACTGCACAGACTCCCAGGGGGAGAGACACCGAGGGGCTCGGGGGCGGGGGGGGGGGAAGCCACAGTGACCTGAAAGTTCATGTTCAACAGCAAAGGGAGTATCGCAGCTGATGAGGAGTATTTCGGCATTGGAAGGCCATGCTAACACCACTTCTAGAACACGGGCCCTGGGCTTTCACGGATCAGGTGGCCCAGCTGGTTATGACAGGGCTCTCAAAGTCAACACAAAGCAGCCGTGAACGATCCCACCTTTTACTTACTTATTTAAACAAATTTTTGTAATGTTTGAGAGACAGAGAGAAAGCGAGCAGGGTGGGGAGGAACAGGGAGACAGGGAGACACAGAAGCTCTGAGCTGTCAGCACAGAGCCGATGCGGGGCTCGAACCCATGCACCGTGAGATCACGACCTGAGCCGAAGTCGGATGCTTAACTGAGTCACCCAGGCGCCTCAGAGATCGCCCCCTCTGCCCCTTTTAAAAGGATTACTTAGGTGAACCCTTCCGGCCACGATTGGACCCACTCCCCCGCGCCGGGAAACAGGGCTTCCCTGTAAATAACGGGCGTTAAAAGCGTTGTTCCTTTTCTTCCGTCCATAAGCACCCAACTGCCCACGGGCCGGCCAAACACCATCCCCGTCCCCGAGAGGCCGACGGAGCGTTAGCGACGTGTCAGCAAAGGCTTCCGGGCTGAGAGCAGAACATTTAGGGTAGCGTTCTTTGATGGCTGCTTCACAGCCAGATGAAAACCGGCCACGAGGGGAGAGCATTTCAGAAGCGCAGCTCAGCCAGTGGATCGCGGAGTAACAAGCCCGCGCCACAACAGGGTGGCCGGCGCTCCAGAACCGTGCCGACGCTCCTAACTCAAAGCCCACGCAGGTGCCCCGACGCTCCTAACTCAAAGCCCACGCAGGTGCCCCCTGCGCTTGAATAAGTTCTTCCCCCGCACCTGGCTCGGCGATCGCCAAACCACACGTGCGACGCATCAGGGGCAGAGCCTTTTCAACACCGCGGAAGCCAGGGGTTCTTTCGGGAGCCTGCGATCAGCTTGGAACGTCTGTGCCCGTCTCACCTGAACGTGAGCCACCTCGAGGGGACGAGCCCCCTCACTGTCGGTCTGCAGGCATCACTCGCCTCGAGAAGGTGCCACCGAGACAAGGCAGCCCGCTGCTGGGTTTGTCTTCCGGTCTCCGCCGGCTCCGGGGCCCGCGGGTCAGGCCGGGGCATCTGACGCTCTCCCCGGCCGCCCTGAGGGACGCACGGGGGTCGGCCCTCGGCCGGCTTCATCTGAGGCCCTCCCTGTGGGGACCCGCTCTGAGGTTTAGGTGAGGGGAACTGTCGGAAGGGGCCTCGGGGAATTTAGGAACAGGGACAGTTCGCGCTTATAGAGGAGGGCAGGCCCAGGGCTCAGGGGCGGCCGTCCCGTTCCGTGGCTGCACGGCGCACCCCGACACCCACACGGGCTGCCCTGGGGGCCTGGGGAGAACACGGGAGGAGCGGCCCGGGAGCCCTGGCCAGCAGTCAGCACGCAGGGCTCTGCAGCGGCCCAGCTCACCTTGCCGGGGGCTTTGGCAGCTGGAGAACTCAAGGGAGGAAGGTGGGATTAATCAAGACTCTGCATGTCTTAGCAAATACGGTTCGTCTGGCAACGTGGCTGCACTCCAGGGGGCTTGGAAAGGAGGGCCGGAAGGGACTGTGGAGCAAAGCCTGGTCTTCCCTTTGCCTGGAAACGACCCTCTTCCACCTGCAGCTGTAGCACCTCCCCCTGGAGCGTGGCCCATGACCTGGGGGCGGCCTGCCCCCTCCTGGCCCTGCTCGGCCACCCCTCGGACATGCTCTCTGCCCATCTCGGAGCTGTAGGTCCGCCGGGAGGGGCCGGTGCTCCCCGAGTCTTATCCACTTGAGGCCGTGAAAATGCCCAGTGTCTTGGGCGACCCAGCCCAAGGGATGGTCAGGTGGCCTAGACCTACCCCCAGGGGAAGAGTTGGAGGCCACTTACACCCTTCCACCAACCAAGCCAGAGGCTAGAGGCCGCAGCAAGGCAGCCAGAGAGGGCGGGCTGGAGGGACAGTCGAAGGCGCCTGGTCTGGCCCTCATCCTGCCCGGGTCCCTCTCCTGCTGAGCCCAGTGCTGGTCCTGCTTCCGCTCACGTGCCTTGCACAGGAGCCCGTCAAGGGTGGGCAGCCTCGAGTCCACAGAAACCTGTAAGGCAGTGACTGTCCCAGGCTCTGAGGGCTGGCCCTCAGAAGCACAAGCTTCTTCCCAGAAAGCCTTCCACCGTGCCGGGACAGGGAACCCGGCCTGCCTCTGTTCCGTCCTCAGGGCGTGGTGGCCTTGGTGCTACAGGCATTGGGGCTGGGTAACTCTGTGGTGGGGTCCCTCGCACATGTCATAGGATGTTCAGAAGCCCCGTTGCACCCTCACCCCGGCCACTGGTCCAGTTGTGACAACGGTAAACGTCTCCAGACACTGCCAAACGTCCCCCACCTCGGCTTGTCCCCCGTTGAGAACCACTGGTCTATTTCCACAGGTCATCTGACCGACATCCCCACGTCACCACGGGAGACGAGTCAGAAACCTCTGTGTCCCTTCCACACGGAGCTTCCCGACCCAGGAGGCGGGCGCTCTGGTTCTCAGCTTACAGACGACAAGACTGAGTGTGAGTCTGGTCTGTGAACTCGCCAGGACAGGGAAGCTCGAGACCCAGAACCCAGCTTCGGCCTCCTCCAGAGCCGCTTACTGTTTCTGTTCCTCTCCCCTCCTGAGCTGCCATTTACAGCATCTAAGACAGACCGAGGAGAAAAGCCATTCTGCTTGTTATCTTGGTTGTGTCTTTATCGCCTTCCAGAAGCTTCTCCTGGCATCACGCAACGTCTCCCGGCCTTTCCTCGACTCCATCAGCCCCGCAGGAGGCTTTCTTCCCACGAGGACCTGCTGTCAGAAGAGCCATCCTTGCCTGGGTTTCTGAGCAAAACCCGTATTTGCGATAACATCATGAAACGTTCCTCTTTTCTGCTCTTTCCTCATACAAAGCGCTCAGCGGACCCGTGCCCCCTTCCCCAAAGCGGACGTGGGCAGCCAGGCAAACTCTGCACAGCAGACCTGTGGTTCCTCACCGCGAGGAAGGGAGGTGTGACCCACAGGCATCTGGGGAAGTAAGAACACGCCGCACGACACGCTGACTTCTGAGATGAACCACTCGTGTCTGTTTTTGCTAAGCCTGAAAGATGAAATAAACATTTCAGATGATGTGTTTTTGGCCACCTGTTGTCTGTGGTGCTCAGACGCATTATAGTCGCCAAGCACGGGAAAGAAGATGGTGTGCCAGGGGGCAGGGGTGGGTGTAGGAAGCAGTGAGCCCTCTGCCCCAAGCTGCCCATTTTGGAGGGGACGGGATGCAGGGACTCAGGCACGGACACACCGCCTCGCTGACGTCCTGAGTCCCGTGGGCGCGGCCGGCCGCCGCACCGTGTCTCACTGCCATCCAGCATCACACGCGGTCACCTTTCGGTCGCCAGCCTGAAAGTCCAGCAGCAAAGCACTGAGGCTCAGAGCCTGGGCTGTGGGTTCCTGGACACAGACTCCTGCCGTGTGGCCTGTGTGTTCTCAGCTGTAACACGGGGACAACAACGAGACCTAAGTAGCAGGACTGTGTAAAGTGCTACCTACAGAGGCCACGTGTCATGGCCACAGGGAGAACCAGGTGCCAGCTGCCTGGAGTGCTGCCTAGGACAGCGAGCGAGGGGCCAGCCTCTCCTGCCCCAGGAGCCACCGGAAGTGAGAAGGCTGTGGATGGCCGGGTGCACCTGGCCTTTGTGGCATCGATGGGTCTTGTTGTTCCCGGTGGTTGCAGTAGTATACGAACACCAGCCTTCCTACCTACTTAGGTCAGAGCTCCAGGTGACCCCAGGCCTTTCGGACCTGTTCAGTTTATTTCTGACCTTGATGCCTTCGGTGTGCTGAACTTGAGAGGTGAGATGCCAGAGGCCACGGTCTGTGTGTGGGGGAGGGGATGAAGCCCACCCTGGAAGTAACCTTGCTTTGGGCCACAGGATCTTTCCGGGGGAAGACTCTTGTAAGCCCAATGACCGCGTAAGAAGCAGTGGCCTTTATATATGACCGCACATTCACGGTCATCACCAAACATGTGAGCCCGGCTGGGTGGCATTTTATTTCATTATTTATTTTTAGTAGCTTCACGACCAGCTCCGAGCCCAGTGCAGGGCTCGAACTCATGATTCTGAGATCAAGACCGGAGCTGAGATCAAGAGCTAGCCGGACGCTTCACCGGCTGAGCTGCCCAGGTGCCCCTGACCCGGCATTTTGAATCTTCTTTCCTTCACAGAACATCCCGGCCCTTCGACTCCTGCACGTTTCTCCTCACTGCTCCTTAGCACTTGGTGCCTTGCCATCTTGAAAATGGTCTCCTCAGTGTCACCATGATTCCATTTCAGGCCCTCACCACCACCTTCCTGCTCGCAGAGATATGGACCCCCTTGGCATTTACTCCATCTGGACAGGGTGCTCGGTTCTGTTATAAGTGGGTCCAGGAAGGGGCGTCCTCACTCCCTATGGGAGGAGCCGTCGCCTCCGGGACAGGTGGCGAAATCATCCTCCGATGCCAGCTCCCTACATGGCATTGCCAGCGGGTTTTTGTTGCACTTTGGAAAACAGGGTCGATCCCGGAGGCGGGAGGGGGGATTAAAAAAAAAAAACCCTCAAGATGAAATGTGGTCGTCAAAAAACAAAACTGTCGTAGACAGGACTGCGGCGAGGGCACGAGAACTTTTAAATCACAAGTAATTTTTTTTTGAACTGTAAGGTTACCTGTGACAGAGAATGACATAACATCCCACCTATTTTCCCGGGGCAAAGTCTGCTTGTTATTACAAATTTCAGCGACTGTACATTGATCTGTATTTGTGCTGTGGTTGGTCAGCATGCTCGCTGGTCTCGTGTTACTCTAGCTGCATGGGGTCTGCCGTTCCCACGAGATTAGAGCCCCCTTGATGGAATCTGGATTCCATTTTTACCACCTATTGTCCCAGAAACACCGCTTCGTACACAAGTCTTAGGATGCTCTATGCCTTACACCTCCCTAAACTGTCTTCTGAGCTTTTAAATGAGTCTGCGCTCTACACAACTGTACGTAGCTGGGGCACACGACTCTGCCATGTCTCCTTCTCCAAGAACAGACATTCACTCTATGGTGCATGTGGAATCTTCCATTGGACGGATACTCCCTGGGGCTTTTTGGTGGCCACTTCCTTTTTACTGTTCACCTACTATGGCTTCTCTGGAACTTTACGGAGTATCATCACGCGATTATACTCATTTCACTTAATGCATTTAGAAAGGTGCAGTTTGGCCTTCTAGAACGAAAACGTGTTTGTCTCTGTCAGTTCATCCACTGCCCCCACGGAGGAGAAATCTCCGGGGAAGGGTGCTGGCTTCCTGGAGCCCTCTGTTGGAGGGCTTGGAAAGAACCCCAAAGGTCTGCAGGGGAGGGCTGTTTCAGCTCCTTCTGAGCAGCGCGGATTTACTTTGTGGCTGGCTCTTCCTCATTCTCCTCAGCACAGGGGCTACAGTCACTGTGGGTAAAGCAATTCCTCCTGTTCGGACTTTAGCATCAGCCCCCCAGCCTTATACCCTGCCCCATGGTCAATTCCAAATGTTTCCTGGCCTGAAAACCACTGGAGCAGTGGGAAGGCATGGCCCGAGGCGGTGGTCGGCTGTTGACAGCATTCCACGCTCACAAGCCATGCGGTAGACTTCTCTTACGGGGCCTCCAGATGTCAAGTCCGTGAGCTAGTCCTGCTCCAAGGCTGGATCAGATTACAGATGAGTCGTTTTGCGCACACGGCGGGGGGGGGGGTCCTCTCCTCTGATTTTAATTTTTTTAATGTTTATTTTTGAGAGAGAGAGAGAGAGAGACAGAGTGTGAGCAGGGGAGGTTAAGACAGAGAGAGAGAGACACACACACAGAATCCGAAGCAGGCTCCAGGCTCTGAGCTGTCAGCACAGAGCCCGACGCGGGGCTCGAACCCACAAACCGTGAGATCATGACTTGAGCTGAAGGCAGACGTTTAACCGACTGAGCCACCCAGGTGCCCCAGTTTTTTCCTCTTCTCTGATTTTAAGCAGGTATCTTCCAATTTCATTGAGATCATGAGGACCCATGTGAAAACATACAGGTCCTTGAGGAGAAAGTCACGGGTAAGTTACCATGATTATGTATTTGTTCTCCACGGTCATTTGTATCAGATCATCAGCATTAGGGATGCTTTTTATAGGAGCGAGTCCCTAAGACGGAGTGATGTGTACTTCAGGTAACATTCGTCTTCTGGATCCCCAGGTTGGTGAAATTTAGTATCGGTTACAAATTACAATTTCATTATTTGAAGATTTAATGGTGTTGCCACTGCCTTTCCCACTCTCTGGGACCACAAGCAATTTCTCGGGAGAAATCAGGACTCTGTTCTGCTGCTTTTGGAGGGTGTGGCCCCCGGAGCCCAGAGATCCTGCTCCAAAGCCACGACAGGACAGGCCTGGCTGGGTCCCGGCCCTGGCTTAACCACCACCTCGTCAGCTTTACCTTTACTGACACGAAATCGATCGGTTGGGATCTCGTGACTGAAGTTACCTTGTTTGCTCTGCTAGTCCCTTAATGGCCTCAGCCACTGTCCTACAGCGCAAGGAAGAAAACTAGTCAGCACTGTGTATGCCTGCCTGTCCCAGCACCCACATTCAGTTTGGGTACGAGTGCATACAGCGGGACCCTCCTGGGTCCTTTTGGTCTGACTCCACCTCGCAGGAAGGGTCCTGCCACCAGCGGGACCTGGGCCAGATTCCGGCTCCTGCACTCAGGCTACCTCCTCGTCTATCATGACGGAGAATGATGTCGGTTTGTCGTGTGGATTCTGTGATGCAATGGCCGGGCCGGGCCTGGCCTCTCACAGGCTCCCCCCGGAGCCCTGGCAGGGATGGTCCTGGATTCCGGCTCACTCGTGCACCTGGACGTGAGGCACCGCCTTCTTCAACCTGGTCTCACTCACCTCGGGACCATCCTTCCACGGGCACAGGTTCCGGCTGAAGTATGACCACTGCCCACAGCACTGCACCGGACAGACTCTTCCACGGGCCCCCCGTGCCAAACGAGGGGCCGATGTACCGACCGGGCCAACCTTTCCCCCACACGTAGTTCCTCACCTTGGCCCACAGTCTTTGTGGAATGTCCTGCTCTGCCTTTCTCCTGCGAAATTCCTCCTCATCTTTTTGTTTTCATTGACATAATTTACAATGTCATCAAATTCATCCTTTAAATGTGTATAATCCGGTGGTTTTTTGGTATATTTACAAAGTTATACTGCCAACGCCACCATGGACATACGGGTCCTTTTCAGTATCCCCCAAATGAAGTCACTCCCTGTAGCTCATTGCCCTGCCTCACCCAGCCCCCCCCCATAAGCACGAATCTACCTTCTGTCTCCATGGATTGGCCCATTCTGGTGGTCCCATATAAACAAAATCATTTAATGCATGGCCTCTGGTGTCTGTCTGGCTCCTTTCACCAAACACGATGTTTTCAAGGTTCACCCAAGTTGTAGCATGTAAGGTCCTCTATTCCTTTTTATGCCTGCATAACATTCCATTGTATAGACAGGCCATATTTTGTTGACCGACCTTTGGTGTTTTCACTTTCTGGCTATTATGAAAAACGCTTCTATGAACACACATGTACGAACTTTTGTATGGACATGTGTTCATTTCTCTTAGGTACGCACCTAGGAGAAGAACTGCTTGGTCACATGGTAACTCTTCTGTTTAACTTTTTGAGAAACTGCCAGGCTATTTTCCAAGGCACTGTGCCATTGACTATTCCCGCCGACAGTGTATGAGTGTTCCAATTTCTCTGCATCCTTGCCAACACCCACCACTGTCCATCTTCTTGAGTAAGGTCATCCTTCGTGGGTGTAAAGTGTATCTCAGTATGGGTTTGATTGCCATTTCCCTAGGAAGTGAGGATGTCTGGCATCTTTTCATGAGTTTACTGGCTATTTGTCTATCTTGCTTAGAGAAATGTGTCTTCAGAGTCTTTTGCACATTTAAAAATTGGGTTGTCTTCTTATGGTTGAGTTGTAAACACTGTTTATATGATCTGGATACTAGACCTTATTAGATATACGGCTTTTAAATATCATCACCCATTCTGCGTGTCGTCTTTTCACTTGCTTGATATTGTCCTTTGAAGCTTGAGACTTTTAATTTCAATGAAGTCCAATCTATTTTTCCTTCTTTTGCTTGTACTAGAGGTGTTGTATCTAGGAAACCACTGCCAAATCCACGGTCACAAAGATTTATCCATGTCTTCTGAAAGTTTTATAGTTTCAGTTTTAAGTCTTTGATTCATTTGGAGCTAATTTTTTTGGTAGATGGCACGAGACAGAGGTCTAACTTCATTCTTTTGCGTGTGGATAATCAGTTGCCAAGGCTGTTTCTTTCTATTGAATGTTCTTGGCACCTTTGTTAAAAATCAACTGATCGCAGACGTATGGGTTATTTCAAAACAGTCAGCTCTGTTCTGTTGATCTGTATGTCTATGCTCAGGCCAATATCACACAGCCTTAGATTAGTTTTGTAGTAAGTTTTGAAATTGTGGTGTGTGTGTCCTCCAACTTTGTTATCTTTTTCAAGAGTGTTTTGCCTGTCTGGGGGTCTCTTGTATTTCCATATATGCTATACGATCAGCTTGTCCATTTCTTAAAAAAAAAAAAAAAAAAAAAGCAGAGATTTTGAGTTGAATCTATGTATCAATTTAAGGAGTATTGATATCTTAAGAATATTAAGTCTTCTAGTCCATGAACATGGGATATCTTGTCAATTACTTAGGTCTTCTTTAATCTCTTTCAATGATCTCTTTAAATTGTCAGTACAAAGGCTAACTTATTCTAACTATATTATTCTTTTTGATGCTATAAGTGAAATTTTATTCTTAATTTTATTTTGGATTTTCATTTTAAGTGTACAGAATTACAATTGAGTTTTGTATGTTGATTCTGTACTTTTCACTCTTGCTGAACTCACTTACTAGCTCTAATAGTTCACTGTAGACTCCTTTAGATTTTCTATATACAAGATCATGTCATCTGCAAAGAGACGTAGTTTTACTTCTTCCTTTATGATCAGATGGCTTTGGTTTCTTTTTCTGGCCTAATTCCCTGGGTTGAACTTCTAGCACAATGTTGAACAGAAGTTGAGACAGCAGACATCCTTGCCTTCTTCCTGATTCTAGGGGGAAAGCCTTCAGGACAATATCATTAAGCAGGATGTTAGGTGTGGGCTTCTCACAGATGCAGGCTGAGGAAGTTCCTTTTTATTCCCAGTTTGCTGAGTGTTTATATCATGATAGGGTACTGAATTTTGTTGGATTTATTTTCTGAATTTCTTGAGATGATCATGTACTTTGTGTCCTTTATTCTATTAATGTAGTGTGTTACATCCATTGATTTTTTTTTAAGTTTATTTATTTACTTGGAGTGGAGAGAAAGCGTAAGCAGGGAAGGGGCAGAGGGAGAGAGAGAATCCCAAGCAGTCTCTGCGCCGTGGGGCTCTGTCCCATGAACCGTGCGATCGTGACCTGAGCTGAAATAAAGAGTCGGATGCTTAGCCGACTGAGCTACCCAGGTGCCCCTACCTCGACTGATTTCTGTGCGTTGAACCAACCTTGCATTTCTGGGGAAAATGACATTTGATCATAGTGTATAATCCTCTTGTACTGGGGCCAGACACAGAGATCTTCTCCCTGGGGAGTAGCATCTGCTGGGTTGGCATACTGGATATGCTAGAGCAGACAAGCATCTGGTAAAGAAAAATGGTAGACACTTGGGTCTCAAGATGTAAGGAATGAATTCCAGGCACTTGGGCTAAGACAGGGAGTGGACTCCAGGCAGGGTTGTGGATATCTACTTATGCTGCTTGGCGGAGGTGTAGACCGATGCTTCTCAAATTTTAATGTGCATAAGAATCTCCTAGAGAGGGAAAGCACATCGCTGGGCCCTACCCCAGGGATACTGATTGGGTAGGTGTGGGGTAGGGTCCAAAGGCATGCACCTCTAGGTGATATTGATGCTACAATAAACCGCTCTATAGATATAAAGCAAAATAAACATGAACCGTATCTTCTACATCAGCAGACCCTTGCCAGCACCCGAGAGGGCATGGGCCACTTGTCTCCATCAGCCCATAGGACCCAGGTATAAAGCTGATTCTGTCTTCCAGATAAAATGGAACCCAGGAGACTTCATAAATATTGAGCATTAAATGTACATTTAATGTACATTCTTCGAGCATTAAATGTACATTCTTTGAGCATTAAATGTACATGACCAAGTGGGTGGAAATAATGACTAGTTTCATTTTGGAAATGAGTACACGCCTTCTTTTTTTGCCTTAAATCAAAAATCTCAGAAGATGCCGGTCATGGAACCCAAACCAGAAATCTTCCGGCCTGCCTGTGCATTTCATCATGCAGATAACAAACAGGATTGTGGTTTGTTTGTTTATTTTATTTTTTTATTTTTATTTTTTTTAATGTTTATTTATTTTTGAGACAGAGAGAGACACAGCATGAGCAGGGAAGGGGCAGAGAGAGAGGGAGGCACAGAATGTGAAGCAGGCTCCAGGCTCTGAGCTGTCAGCACAGAGCCAGACGTGGGGCTTGAACTCATGAACTGTGAGATTGCGACCTGAGCCAAAGTTGGACGCTCAACTGACTGAGCCGCCCAGGCGCCCCATGTTTGTTTCTTTAAATACAAGCCAAACGTTTTCAACAGGCAACACTGGGGCAGGGGCATGAACAGAGGGAGGTTTGGGCAGGGAGAGGATGTAGTTACGTGAAAAGGCAGGGCTCGAACCACACATCTATGGTGGCTGATTCAGATATTTAGAGCTCTCAGCCCTGTTTTCTATAGAAGCTCTTGGGATTAGCACCAACTGCAGAGAATTAAGACTTTAGAATCATGGCTGCATGACTTAAGAGATCATGTCTGGGGGCGCCTGGGTGGCTCAGTCGGTTAAGCGTCCGACTTCAGCTCAGGTCACGATCTCACGGTCTGGTCCGTGAGTTCGAGCCCCGTGTCGGGCTCTGGGCTGATGGCTCAGAGCCTGGAGCCTGGAGCCTGCTTCCGATTCTGTGTCTCCCTCTCTCTCTGTCCCTCCCCCGTTCATGCTCTGTCTTTGTCTCAAAAATAAATAAACGTTAAAAAAATTAAAAAAAAAAAAAAGATCATGTCTGCCACACGAATGCAAAAAACTAAAGTGGATGATGCTTTTTTATACCTAAGTTACGTAAGCAAGGCCACTGGACTTCAGGAGTGGAGATAAATGGCAGTTAGAGTATCGCGTATTACACCTTTACATGAGTAACACATACACACGGAAACACCACGCTAGTTTAAGACTGTGAGCCGGGCCCAGGGGAGGAGAGGAAGGGGACACCAGTATCACTAGATGCCACAACCGGCCGCCGGATCTGGCCACGCGAGGCTGAGAGAGCAAAGACAGGAGTCGCAAGAAGGGACCACGAGCAGGTGCCAGTGGTCAGATGGTGAATTCAAGAGATCTTTCCCGAAGTCCTGTGTGCAACCCTGCACAGAGGATTGGAGGCGGTAAATAACTCCGCGTTTTCCTCAACTTGGAAAACGGGGATCGTCCGGTGTCGCAGGATGGCTCCGTGCTAAGGAAAAGCGCACAGCGCCGTGAAGCAGAAAGGTTCCTCAGGGGCCGGAAAGTTTCCGGTGCAAAAGAATCAAAACGACACAGAAAGAAAAGACCCTTTGGAAAACGCTCTGCTGTTGCAGGGATCCAGGCAGAGGCAACTGTTTTAGAAAGTATTTACAGGCCCACGTTTAGAATGTCTTCTATGGTCTGTACCTCACACCCGGAAAGGCTAACCTTAACATCCCATTCCCTTATATCCGCTCACAAATGGGACAGAGGCTCAGGCGTGCCCAGGACACCTAGAGGCTGCTGGGTTTGCATTTTCATGTGGCAGTGGTAATGACATTTCCTAGAAACAAAAAAACCCCTTAACTGTCTCCACTGCTACCTTTCAGGGATTTTCAGCTCGAGACAGCTCCCTGGGAGCAAAACCGGCTCCCAGGACACATTTCGTTTCCTGCAGGCTCAAATAAATAGCCAGGGATCACGTGCAGCAGGCGGCCATAAGACGCCAAGAGCAGTCTCTCGTCCACCTGGTTCAAAGGCAAACGTAAGGTACACTTATCGCGCGAAAGGCAGATCCCGTTTCACTTAGCCGTAAGGAGAATCTTCTTCGATTCCCCTTTCTTACAGTTGGAGCCGGTCCCTTAACGATACCTTCATCGGAGACCACTGCCACCAAGTGCACATTTCCGCCACGCTCCCCGACCGCGGATTACTGGATGAACTGCTGTATCTGTTGTCAACTGTAATCTATAGGTATTTATGTTTGAGGCAGTGTTAAAGCACTTCTCATTTGTACGTTTTCCTAATTGGCTTAATATTTATGGTGGAATATTTCTGATCTGGGGAAAGCTCGGGTAAACTCAAGCATTATTTAGCAACGTGCTAATGAGGGCCGTCCAGTCTTGGAGGGGTGTGAAGTGAGTTATGGTGCTCGGAGTCTGAATCCAAGCCGGCCTGCTAGGGGGACGTCGCTAAAATATCTGAAGTAAAATCCGAGGTCCCCAAGAAGCTGTTGGGTTTGCAGAGCTGTGGCCACATAAACTTTATTGGCAGTAAACGTCGCCCCTGCATGCGGACGGCGTGCCTGTGTCCTCACTCGCTGGAGATACTGTCCCCGCCTGGACGGGGAGGGCCGGCCGCTCTGACGGCTGGGGCCAGGGCATGCCCGCTGACAGGCGTACCACGATGACAGAAATTCACTCTGAGTTGCAATTAGTGGCACTGTCATTTTCGGGGGCTCCTGCCAATTAATTAAGCCTGTCAAACAGCAAAACCACAGCGCTCACATGATAATTTATATCGGAAGAGACGAGCCTCATGCAATGCAATGTCTTCCTCCACAAACAGGATTCTCCCTGAGAGCGCTGAAATAAATAAGACAAAATAAATAAAATAACCCAAAAGTGCATGCGTTGTGGTGTTGGGGGGGGGGGGTGGTGGTGCGCTGGGCACGGGGAAGAAGAAAGTTAAGCTGTCCTTGCTCTAATTGTTAACTCTGATCGCCGGAGTAGGAGACAGGCTGATTAAAACTCCAAACGAGCCCCCAGCTCCCTGAACCCTCTGCGTCCGTCCGGGATGATAGAATCAGAGGAGTTTATTCATACCATTAAGCCCCAGAGAACTTAATTGAAGGAAGAGCACAGCCCGGACCTTGACAAGCGGGAGGTCACAGTAATTGCTGCCGGACATATTTAACATTAAGATAATCAGGCCATTAATTACCCTTTGGATCATTAAATCAGCCAGTTGCAAAATGAAATTTCTGCCTCTATTACTCACTTGAGAGACCACAGGGGTGGCCTTTAATTTATCAGTGAGCCTGAGATACAAAGGCTGGGGTTGGGGGAGGGCAGGCGGGGAGGGGGCCGCGCGGCGGCGGCGGCGGCGGGGGCAGGGCATCAATCCGCCATGCTTGGTGATCGTGGCAAATTAACTAGGTAAGATAACCTCCGCTTCCAAAGGCAGAAGCTGGGGGTATGTAAATAGATGAGGGCAGACAGGGAGATCAGAGTCTGTGCACCACTTAGCAGGATAATAAAGGAAATCATCCTTGATTATCAGTGCTAATTTGGACACTGCCGGTAGCTTGTTATGCGTGTTCTGAGTAGCATTTAATTAATTCAATTGCTTGTTAATGAGGGAAGTGACATGTGGGGAGCAGATGCCACCCAAGTACAGATGGGTTCTGGTCATCACGGCAGAGTCCTTTTTTTCCCCCCCATTCCTCCCCCTGCCCATTTTTTTTTTTTTTTTTAAAGAAAGAAAATAGGAAAAGGTGGCAAGCATAGAGGAACACTCAAAAGAGACAAAACACTGACCTCGGCGGGCCAAGAACTGTTGAAAAATAATAAGATGAGATAATCCTGGGGCTGTGCGGGGACTCGTGTTCCCTGAGGCCACATTTGGAACAGTGCATCTTTATGCCAGAAATTTGAGCTCGAGATTACTACATTGTGATCTTATGATCAAACCTAACGAGACAAAGACGTGGCCAAGTGGTACTGCTTTTAATATCTCAGAGTTAGCGGTGGGGATCCAATTATTTTCAGTTTGGATACATTTCCCCTTTATCAATATCTCCGTGTGCATAAATAAGATGAAAGTCGTGTTCCCAAATCAAAAAGGACCGGAACTCGTGTCACTGGGCAGACTTGGTCCGTCTGCAAGTGTGCGGCCGGTCTCTCCCACGCAGATTTCTGACGTCCGGCCCCAAATCTTCCTCCCGAAGGTGGCATCTTTTTATAGGTTAAAGACAAGAGGGGAGTTGAGGCATGCAGGTGACAATGACAGAAGGAAAAAGAAGGCTCAAAGAGGCAGAAGAGTGTCTACTAAATCAGCGACGCGGCTCCCTTCCAAGTGGGATCAGAAGGAAGGGGGATTTCAGTTGGGGTTCAAGCTTCTCCCAAGGGCTCTTTATAGCACCGAAAACACACGTCCAGGCTCCTCTGATTGCCGAGACCGGATCGGCTGGCTCTCAGACCACCGTGTAAATAGGCTACCTGCCCCGAGATGCAAACGGCTACCGGTCCCTGCACACCCTCGCGGGCCAGATGCCTCGATGCTGAGACCCTAAGACGGGAGTCGGGAAGACAAACCAGGCAGCCGGGCAGAGTCCAGCTTCGGCCGTGAGGAACACGTCCCGGAGGGCTCCGCTCGGCCCTGCTAGGAAACTGCTGTCACTGCAGTCAACCCGGAAAGCTTCCAAAGCGGAACGGGGAATAGGAATAGAGAAGAAGGACACACCACAGTGAGGCAGAGTAGCCACCGCGTGGCCGGGGAGGGGAAGAGGTCAGAGGTCTGCAGGGACGGACGCCTTTGCCGCGTGCTGGCGAACATGGGAGCCCCAATTTCCTCCACGAACGCGCGAGGAATTTCGACGCTCAGGTCAGCAAGAGCACTGGACACGTGGGTTCCAAGCGGACCCGTTCCTGCTTTGCCCCATGCGCTCGTCTGCTCGTTTGTTCATTCACTCGAGAAACGTGCACTTGATGTCTCTGCCTCCGAGCCTACGATTCCTTGATTTGAAAGGGTCACCAAAGAGCTCCCTGACTTCGCCCTATGGTCACAACGTGCGTGCTAACAGTGGGACCAGAGTCCTGCCTGGCTGCCGTAGGCCCCACACCCCGACCGCACACAACAACACAGCGTATGGTGCGATACGCAACTCGCACGCCAAGCGTCCCGGAGTCCTCGCCCCACAGACAGCCTGCCGCTGCCCTTCCTTACGCCCCTAAAATCTAGTAAATTCCATCCACTGTCACCGCCGCTCTCCTACTTCAGCATCTGCACTTAAAATCAATATTTTAAGTGTGTGCTTAAATGATATCAATAGCAATTAGAGAGGGGAATTCTGATTCCACCCCAGATGTAGTTAATTGTCGTGGCATCGATATCCTCTACCCTGCTCCTTTCTCTGAATTAAACCTCCATTACCGGGGGGGGGGGGGGGGGTGAGCGGCCCCCCCCCCCCTGAGAGACAAAAATTTTAATATCGAATGCACTGGGAAAAAACGGCAGTTGTTGCAGAATCCATCCAAAAAGATTTTTTTTTTTTCTTCCTGGGAGTAATTAAAAGATGCTTTTCTTGACTAATGATTCCCCGGTTTAGGAAGGGGAAGTCAATACCGCTTCACCGCCGTCAGCTTCGATTGATCACAATGCTGCTCCAGCTTGAACGGCAGTTCTCAGGGCGGCTGAGAATCCCTGGAACCAATTACGAGCCGTCCGAAGCTGCCCTCATCAGGGGTGCAGGGACAGCGAGCAGAAGGCCAGCCAGCTGGTCAAAGGCGCCTGTTTTCCTAACTCACCCGCAGGCCTGGGTGACGCCAGTACGAGGTGGTTTCGGGGAACCGGTTGTTTCTTTGCAGAAAGATGGGCTGTATTCTACTTCCCCACGGTCCTAACTGTGTGTGTGTGTGCGCGCCGTGTGTGTTTGGGGAAGAACGGCCCATTTCTAATTATATTCCACTGTCAGAATGAATCTTCTGAACAAGACGGAATGGACGGGGCTGCTTGGGAACGCAGCTGCGCCCTTTTCCAAAGAATTCCAAAGATTCTCTTTTCCAAAGAGATCCAAAGCTGGATCCATGGCACTTGGCCTTTCCTTGGATAGGAATAAAAATTTATTAAAGTATTTCTTTTCAGAAATTACCTTAGGGCCAGGTTAGAAGACCTCCCCCCTCCCCCCTGCTGTTCGGACTAACGATCATGGTCTCTGCAGAGACCACAGGTGGTGGGTGTTGGTGGAGGGGGGCACGTTTCCTTGTCCCAGGATGGCGGGATCCAGGCTCCATATCCACTCTCCTTTCACAGACCGAATTCCACGCAGAGATTCTAGCCCCAACTTTGCGTTTTTCCTTTCTATGTGAGGAAACTGCATGAGGCAGTGAAGATGGTGAGGGTTTGAATTATTGGTGCACCACTAATGCAAAGCTGTTTCTTTGTTTTTGACGGTGTATATCTACGCCTTTCTAGGTATAACCCGCCAGGACCACAACCTTCCAACTGGCCTCCCTGCCTTTTCTCCATCCTGTCCAACAACGTTGCTAGCTGCCTTTAGCACTCTTGGATCAGGCGGATCACACGTGAACCCCTAAACCCTCACCCTCTGGCCACTCCGGAGGTGCTGTTATAATACACCCAGCTCAAAGGCTCTCCCCAGTCTTTGCTCTGCTTTGGCCCCAACATCCCCCCTCCTCCTCATTTACCTGGTGGCCCAGCTCCATGGGTGGTGACTCCCCAGTTTCTGTACTCCCCCACAGGTCCTGACTTTGCCCAGGCCATGCTCATTCCCCCCCCCCCCCCCCAGGCCTGGACATCACCCCACATTTGAAAGTCCAGTTCAGGTGCCACTTCTCCAGTGAAACTTCCCTGGGACACACCGGCTATAGGAATCCCTCCATACTGTGAATTCTCCTGAGTTCTGGAACCCTCAGCTGGCCCCCCGGAACATTCACAAATCACTGTAGGTGCGAAATCACCATTTATCGCTTCTTTTCTACAAGAAAGCGCTCGCTGAGTAACAGCTGAATATAAATTAAAAACAAAACTCCCTGGGAGAATTACTAAAGGCACGAAGAGACATTCAATTCTCAAAGCTGTTCATCCTCTTAGACATTCCAAAGCTCCCTTTGGAAACACCACGTTGCAACATCACCATCACCACAGCCTTAGAGAGAGGGCTGAAACTCAGCGGCTCTTAGCCAACAGCGAATGGGATCCAAGAAAAGGTGGGATTTTGCTGCAGTCACTTCGTATGTGAGAAAGGAAGACTATAAAACGTGTCCAAAATATAAACATGGGATGTGTACAATGCTGGAGAGAAGAGAAAGTTATGCACTCAAGAACTTAACTCAAATATACAAATTAGAACAATCAAGTGCCTGTACGCACACAACCTTCACTTATGAAGATGAAATTAATATAAAACACTTATCAGTTAAAAGTATCAACCCGTATCTTTGAACACTCTAAACAGTAGCTAATTATGATAGATTTAGAAAAACAAACTTTTCCAATTCAGGGTATTACAAATAACATATCTGCTCCTTTTACACACAAACAATAAAATGCATGATTAATTTTTTTTCCAACTTATCTCAATGTTCTCTGCACTCCTACATTAAGCTCAATCTGATTTCCAATCATATTTCGCTTTTAGACCTAACTATCCCCTAAGGAAACCATATCTATGAAAAAACAGATATTAATAATACATAAATTTGTCTTTTAAGAATGCTTCTACTTGATGGCCTGCTAATTTCTATGTTAGCGTTAAACAGGTCAAGATAAAAAATTCAGAAAAGGGTACTGGTTCTTCAGTTTGTAGTTAAGCTGTCCCCGTAGGCACTGCGTGTTGGAGTTCACCCATAAGCAGCTCACCCAGCCAACTGAGGCAACACCAGACAAATATGCTTTGGGTGCTTCTTGCTCCCTTCGCCCCCCTCCCCACAAGACGCTTGACGTGAAGAGCAGGTTAATAACACACCAGCTTCATTCTCTAAAGTGAACCGAAGGTGGCACCACAAATTCATTTTTCAGCGTCCGTAAAACAAAGTCCACCGACGCTGCGCGCATTATTGTTGCTCAGCGGCAGAAACCGCCTTCTCACGCCTCAAGTGGGGCACCACCACAGACCGCCATGGGCACTTGCACACGGTCTCATCCCCAGCAAAACAAGCCACAGGGCTTTAAAACGTGCTAATGATGGGAGACCCCTTCTCTCCGTCCCTCTTTTCACACACCCGAGAGGCCAGAGCGGAAAGCGAGCCCCTTGCCCCCCCCGTCAGAGGTGGAAACGTGACCCTGGACGCCTCCTCCTGGGGGCAGCCGCCCGCCGAGATGGAATGACCCACTCTCCTCGATGAAGCAGGCTTTCTCGGAAGACATGCCATTTTATCACCTCTTAGGTACATTAAATATGTATGTGTACTCAAAAACGGTTTATAATAGCTGTAAATGAAAAATGAGAAAATAAATGGGCTCAAAATAAATGCGTTTTTTACACTGCGTAACAATTAACATTAATGAGGACTCACCATACGTTATGCCGAACTTGGCTGATTAAATGTGTTAGAAATATATTTTAGGAAAATAAAATATATTTTGTTACTATAAACTCACTTAGTGTGGGTGTGTGTGTGTGTAGGAGGGGCGAGGGAAACCAACTGAGCAGATGCTTATCAAACATATAAGAATAACAACATTAAAGAATCAAAAATTCGTAATTAGTGTTAACAGCACAGCTTACACCTATTAGAAATGTATTAATTAAAGTGATATATTCATAAGGTCGGAAGCTTAATACATTTCTAAGAGGGAGAGAGGAATCCCCAAGGTGTAAAAACAAACATAAAAAATTAAGGAGTCTGAATTATCCACGTCTGCTGAACACCAATTTTAAACACAGACATTTCTGTGCAGGCTCCTCACTATTCCTACAGGTTGCCAGGGCCATCCATGTTGAGCCTGTCGGTAAGCAGTAAGGTCATTTCCAGTTGTCTAACTGTTGGCGGAATGCCCCCGAGCCATACACCTTCCCACGTCCCTACCTTGTGGAGTCCAGCGAGGGCTTTGTCCGCCCCTGGCTACTCTCCTCCCAGACGCTGTTGGCCAACTCATTCCCGATGGATGACATCACCTTGATGAGCTCGATGGGCCAGTCGTCGAGGTCCAGAGACCGGACTCGAGAAAGGTGGGTGCCTAGGTTCCGGTGGATCCCCGAGCACTCGATGCACATGAGGGCTCCCAGGTTCAAACTGGCCCAGTTAGGATCTGTGGGAAGAGGAACAGGGGGTCAGACCATCACCACTCATTCCAACCGCCCTTAGGATCTCAGGAACAAAGAGGCCAGTTGCTAGACCTCACACCCAGCAGTCCCTCCCTGGAATCACGTGGCCTGGAAATGCTCCCTGGCCAGGACTCCATAGCGTCTTAGGCATCTCAGAAGGTTTGATATGTTGGGGGCGCCTTTTAACAATCTGGCTTCGGCCAAAGCCTAGGAATTTCCCTACATGATAAAAACAGCTGCCGGCAGTGATTTGGACAGAGAAATGCATTTCCCAGTTCCCTGACAGTAGCATTCTCGAGAGCGCAGATGCACGTGGAAAAGAACCACACATGACTTGCATCTACTGTGGACGGCTGCTGATGGAAGGAAAGAGAGCACTCGAGAGCGCTACGGTATCCCTTGTAAACAACTACCTCAGCAACCACAGGCATATCTGAGTTCTCAATAGTCATAAAATGGACACATTTGCAGATTTCAAAGACAAAAGGCAGGCAGGCACACGACAATGAAGACATGGTTTTCAGCGATCTTACATAAGGGGGACCACTGGAGTAACTCCAACTTATCTACTACTGCTGGCAAGATGGTGGGCAGGGTCCACTGGTTAGGTGATGACCTCGCTGGAGCAACCCTGACCTGCAGAGTGAATGGCAGTGCTTTAGGCTGTGACGATGCACCAAGGGCAACGAATGAGTTTAGGGGATACGACTTGAACCCTTGAGCTGGGTCACGCCCAGTGTGAAACTGGCTGGCAGCACTGGAAGACTGAGAAGGCAGGCCCCAGGTGGGCTGCGTGCCAGATCCTAGAGCCGAGGGGGATTTGCAAAGATAGCTCTCACCTGGACAGCCAATGGCTTTGACCACCGACAGGATCAAGTAAGGTTTAAGTCATCCAGGAATAATCGGTATTTACTCCAGGTCCCCTTGAAGAGTCAAGGGGCCTTGTACCCATTCACCAGAAATCAGCCAGCCATTTGTTTCGTATCTCATACACACCATGGAAAGCGGTGATGGATATCATGGGGGAGATGGAAGAGAAGAGAGGTCCGTGACTCAGAGACATTGTGGTTGGGAAGAGGAAATGTACGTCCCAACTAATGACAGCAATAGTCAACCATAAAAATAAACAGAGTAAGGAAATGCAGACTAAACACTGAAGGGTACAGTTAAAGAGTAAATGTACAGGCAGAGCGGGAAGGAAGAGGTCGGCCATAACAGGTGAAGGAAGGAGGGCTGCATGGAGGAGGCTTGGCCTGGGCCTTGTAGGATGATCAGAGAGGAGGGTGGGGTGGCGAATGTTTTGCGGGACACCCCTGCTGCGCCTCTTCACAGCCCTACTTCTACACCCACCACCTCTGTGTCTGTACCTCTCGATCCCAACCTGGCCTCTATCCCCACCTTGCCGCTGGAGCAGGGCAGCCAAAGTCACCAGGTCACGCGAAATCTGAAGGGCTGTGTTTAACCATCATTTCACTTGATCTCTGGTTAGCCCTCCTTACAACACTGCCTCCAGATGCCTTTTTGGTCGGTACCCTCCCTGGATCTTTCTAGCACTTGTCTGGCTCCCCATCTTGATTTCCTTCCCTACTTTTCCTCCTGAACCCGCCCCTTACCTCAGGGGGTCCTGTAGGCTTGTCTCTTGATTCTATACTCTTTCCTAAGCCAACTCAATGCAACCCACAGATCTTGTTGTTACCCGATGGTTAACAACTGTCCACAGATACCATCTGCCTCAGTGAACACAGATACGCTCCTCTCTCCATGCTGCACATAGGACTACCGTCATACATTTCCACTTGGAAATCCTGCAGGGACCTCCCGGTCCACGTTTCACTGAACGTCGTCTCCTGCCAGGGGCAACCCCATCCCAGCAAATGGCACCGGTTCACCGGTTATTTAAGCCGGGATCCTGGGACTCGACCCTGATTCTCCATCGCTCCCACAGCCAGCCAATCACCAAGCACCTCAGTCTCTCAATGTCCGTCCCCTTCCTCCTGTCCCCGGTGCTCCCCACACGTGCCCCGTTTCACGGCACCTTCCCTGCGGAAGGGGTAGGGTCAGGGGTGCCAACCTCTTCCCGTTCGTGACCTCTCTGCATAGCTTGCCCCGGTGTATAGTTTCAGGTGGAGAGAACAGCCCAATGACAGCAAGGGACCTGTCCCCAGGGCTGGCGTGAGGCGGGGCACACGTCCTAGGAAGCCGTGAGGTTCCCGTGCCCACCTCCACCCATCACCGAGCACCGCTGGTGAATACTTTCACACACTGTCCCCACGGTCACCGCATGCCGCTCACTTGAGCCGTGTGAAGTCTCTCTCACCAGGTGCCACTGCCCGCCCCACCACCGCAACTATTCTCCAAGTTCTCCTATGGGCACAGGACCCCACCACCCCCGACCCCCGGTTTTGAACTCAATGCACTGTCGCCTTGCCCTCCCCCATGAGCTTCAGAGGCCTCCCTGCTGTGGTGTCCCCAGAAGAGAGACAGCACGCACAGGACACAAGTCAACGACCACACGTGGATCTCCATGAAAGCTAGGGAATCAGAAATACCGAGGGCGAGAGGGGAGTAAAGCATTGCTGTGACCTGGGGTCACCTCAGTTAAGTCCAAGGGCTGCAGGGACGTGGCCTTGTCTGAGTGCCCTGCCACTGGGGCCACAGGAAGGATGGCCTTGCCTCTGCTCCAACAGATGAGAACGACAACTTAGCAGGCGTCAGCAGAACTGACCAGTCACACACACCCCCCCCCCGCACCTCCCGGGACGTGTTGGGGTGTCGCGGCCCTGGGCTGCCACTTTAGGCCTACAGGTGAGGCCACATGGCCTGGCAGCTCTGAATCATCTCCTGTCTCCCCTTCCGGCCTCAGGGCCCTCCCTCTCCAGCGCAGGGACCCCCACGGGCCTGTCAGCACACGCCCTCCTGCCCTGTCTGCCCCTTGCAAATGTCTCTTGCTCTCCAGGCCGTGGATGGAAATGAGGCTAATGAGGCCCGTCCCCGTGGGGCTGTCCGAGCGTTAAATGCTGTGAGGTGACCACACATGGAAACGCAGTGCTCCGTGTTGGCTAGAATTACGTTTATTCCTTCACAAATCCACCGCTGTTTCCGTGCCAGGTTCGGGGGACAGAGCAGCAAACGGAACACAAACACCCCTGCAAACAGAGATGTGGGACTTGGGTTCTCCGGGGCAGACCGACAGTGAAAAAGCGAGAACAACACACACAAACACACAACGCGTTGGTAAGGGTGTGCCCCGAGAGAACCCCACTAGGGAGAAGAGGGAGACGGATTCGCGTGTGTGATTTAAACCCAGGGGTGGTCAGGGAAGGCTTCTTTGAGGCGACGTTTGGGCAAAGACCCAAGGATGTCAGGCTGACGGTTACGTAATTTGCAGTTCCTGTCTATGCCTGCAGGAAAGAGCAAGCGACAGAAGCCGGAGGTTGAACGTGCTCCTACTTTAGGTTTTTCTGGGACATCTAGAGTTGGGGGACTGGGGCTGGTGTCCCTTCCTGTGTGTGGGCCTAGGGTCCACAAAGATAAATGACGGGGCCCCTGAGATCCAGGGGGACACGAGAGAGAAAGGCACTGACAACATTAATAGAACATGGTGGGAGGAGTTCACGCCAGTGATTTCCATCCAGGGCGTCGCAGACCAGCCAGGAGGGAGGGATCAGCTCTGACCGGGTAGGCAGCAAGGCATCATGGATGAGGGGGCCTTGGGGCAGTGGAGAGACTGAGCTGCCTCTACCAGCCTGTCCATGAAGGTCAGGCATGCTGGCGAGATCCACGCCAGGGCTCCAAGCTCTCGGGTTCTCTAGGGCTCTCAGGGGTGAGACTTTCGTTAGCATGTTCCCGGTGGACGGTTGGCAGCAGGGGTTCTGAACAAAGGCTTCTGCCATCCGATGAGTCCGGACCCTGTTTGATAGTTAGCTTCGCTGCAGGATTTCCCAGAAGCACAGATATCCCGAGGCCGCGGCTCCTCAAGAGGAGGATGCTGTGGGTTTCCAAACTCCCTGCGTCACGGACTCCCTCCACCGATGGGCACCCACTCTGGGAAACAGGGTTCTGGGGTCTACCAGCTGTGCGGACAGTGTCTCCATGCAGTCTGGCACATTCTCAGGAAGAACAAGTGGGTGGGGGTTTCCACAGCCCCAAATCCCAAGTGACACAGAAATCCCCAAGCCCTACGGGGACACAACTGAACTGGAGATGGGGGGGTACTGTGTTCACAAGCCAGGGGAGATCACCCACAGAAGGGGATGTGGCATCTGGAGCCCAACGTTCCTCCCACATGACCACTGGACACAGTGGTCCTCCCACAACGTTCCTCCCACATTGACCATGGGACACAGTGGTCCTCCCACAACGTTCCTCCCACAAGATCATGGGACACAGTGGACCTCCCACAACGTTCCTCCCACATGACCACTGGACACAGTGGTCCTCCCACAATGTTCCTCTCACATGACCACTGGACACAGTGGTCCTCCCACAACGTTCCTCCCACAAGACCACGGGACACAGTGGACCTCCCACAACGTTCCTCCCACATGACCACGGGACACAGTGGTCCTCCCACAATGTTCCTCTCACATGACCACTGGACACAGTGGTCCTCCCACAACGTTCCTCTCACATGATGACTGGACACAGTGGTCCTACCACAACGTTCCTTCCACAAGACCACGGGACACAGTGGTCCTTCCATAACGTTCCTCCCACATGACCACTGGACACCACTGGACCACTGGGCCCCACCCTCAGAGGGGACAATAAGTTGCCAATGGGGGGAACCCACATCCTCAAGTCCCTCTCAATCTTAAGACCCTTTTATAATTATAAAAACAATAAGCTCATTTAAAGGAACGTATAAAGAACAAAGAAAGAAAACTTTAGAACTACCACCCCCTTCCGTTATGGTCAACTCATTTTTTTGACCTGTGCATATTCACGTGCAAGAAAAAAGCTTTCTCTTGCTTTTGCGTACTTAATGATATCCAAAGTACTTTCTACTGAAAACAGTGCTTGGGGAGCCTGGGTGGCTCAGTCAGTCAAATGTCGGCTGTCCATCTTGGCTCAGGTCATGATCTCACGATGTGTGAGACAGAGCCCCGCGCTGGGCTCTGCACTGACACCGTGGAACCTGCTTGGGATTCCCTCCCTCTCCCTCTCTCTTTCTGCTCCCTCTCCCATGCAAATGTGCTCTCTCAAAGTAAGTGACCGGATGTGGAAAAAGAAAAATTCTTCATGTTGTGACAGTTCATTGTGTAGCCACCATCATGGCTGGTGATGGAGGCTGTTGCCACCTGTCTCCAACCACGCGGTGGAGGACAGGAGCGTGTGCCCTGCTCTCGCCTCTGCCCTGCCCCATCGCAGGTGACAGGGCAGCTGCTTTCCCTGGATTTGATCCTGTCCCTCTCCGAGGTGGGCGTCACATCTAAACCGGTACCCTCTCTGGCCACAGATCAAGCACTGTTGGCACTGACAGTCTTCCGTCCGGGTGGCCCATGTCTCCTGTGGCCATCAGCACTGACCCACCATTATCTCGAGAGCCAGGCCCTTTGCCAAAGCTCTGGGAGAAGGGACCCCAGCGGGGTGGGCCCCTTAGGGCGTCTCTGCCTTCAGACAACGGAGGGAACCAGGAGGCAACCCCCTGAGCACTGCTAGCTGATGGACATGCCAGGCAGGGCCCGCTCTGTTCCTGCAGGCTGGCACGGAGCCCCGTGTCGGCCCTCTGTGACCAGCCAACCCCCAGCGAAGCTCCGTGCCAGCCCGCAGTGCCACGGGGGTGCCACTGGGCTGTGTGGAGGGGCTCGGCCACTTCCAGGGCTCCCAGAGAGGCACAGCCATGCTGTCGCCGACGGTACACAGTCCTGAAGGCAGCTTGCCGGGGCGGACACGGATCTCTTCCTTTGCGTCGTGGTTTGATAAGAACCTTCTGGAAGTCAAAGGAGCTGACAGGCACAGCATGGCGAGACTAAAGCGGAGAACACACAAAGCTACCTGGGACCAGAAACAGTCACTGTCTGTCTTGGCTCAATTTCTCTTTTCTCAACAAAAGAAAAAAAAAAGAAAAGAAAAGAAAAAAAAGAAAACAAAATGGAAAAGAAAGCCCTTTAGTCAGGAAGAATAAGAACAATAAAAACCAGCCTCGGCTACATGCCAATGAGAGGCCCCCGGGGCCCAGTCCCCAGGCCCCCCTTGAAGAGGGGATTATGGCGTCAGTAGAACACAAGAGCCCAGATCCCCGTGATGTCCAAGGAAGCCACATTTGTGGTCTGGCGGGCCCGCCCCCTCCCGCCAGACCCCCTGGAAGAGTGAGAGATGACCTCTCAGCTCGGATGCTCAGGGCGCTGGGGGGTGTCCTGTGCGGTCCCCAGGAAAGCTCAGGCAGGGCCAGCTCCCTGGACGGGAGCCCATGAGGAGCAAGCAGGGTCTCTCGGGCCAGCAGAGAGCTGCAACCTTAACAGCTTTTCTTCTCCAACACCCAGAAACAAGAGCCTTTTCTCACATTTAACGTTTGACCTCGTACTCGCACACACCAAAACACAGACTACCCAGTGTGCAATTTCCTCTGCATCCACGCTCACTTACAAAATAATCGAGACAACCCCATCACCAAGGACCCTACCGCTCAGAGACAAGTGGGGTCGATGTTCTGGAATACATCCTTACAGATCTTTTCCACCTAAATACCGAAAATGATTCACTGGGCTCTCCCTGACTCACTGCCTAAATACTTTTTCGTTTCCAGTGCATTCCCAAGTTTCTCCATCTCCATTCGTGTATTTTTTACACGACTTGTTCAGGTTGCACATTATTTCACCGAGAAGACATCCCCACGAACGGTTCTTCCGGTTTTGCAGACGTGGGATATTCCGACTTTTTGCTCTATAAAGAGCACTGTGTTGAACACCTTCGAAGCCAGGTCTTTGAGGCCCTTTGCTCATCCCCACGGGCTTGGCGCCTGGAGGGCACAGCTGGAGTGTGCGGCGGCCACTTGCTTACGGCTTTTTATGTACGATGCCAAACTGCCCTGTGGGAGTTTCACAGTTCATCATGAGGGTGTGGGTGGTGCACTTCCCAGCACTTGCACCAAAATCGGCTATTTTCGGACTTTCAGACGCCCCATTTCCTCCCCTGTACGTGGGGCCCACGGCCACACCAGCATTTACAGTCATGAGCATCACAGAAGACAAGTGCGGGCCTGGTGGAGACCAGATGTTTACGGAATGGGATCCCGTGACCTCTTTTTCCTCTGCAACTGTCACATTCGGCCTCTCCTTGTTCCCTCTGTCCCTGAATATCTGCTTGGGTGGCGCCCCCCCCCAACTCGGGGGGCGCCCCCCACCCCCCCCCCAGCCTCCCTTCTCCCGCTGCTCTGTGTCTCACCCCCCCCACCTTGGCACTTGAGCGACCTACCTGCTCTCAGAAAGGACTCTTGGCCTCCAATGCACCACATACCACGGAGCCTGTGAGCCACGGAATCGGCCCTTTCCAAGGACTCTAGCTCTATGGCGGAAGCAATCGTAGGTGCCTTTCCTAGCGGAGGTTCTAAGAGCTTTCAGATTTTGTGCTTTTAGAATTCTAACTCTAAAGACTTTTTGATAACAACACACAGGTCAAATAACTACTGTCTTGGAACTTCATCTCCCGACACGTTTTGAAAGCAAAATTCAAAAATTCAAACAAAAGATGCTTCAAGGAAGTGCGTCAAGACACCTGAAGAAGAGACCCTCTCTCTCTCACGTGGGGGCTGTGGACGCTGGCCTCAGGACCTTTCCCGTCCCTGCCTTGCAACACAGTGGCTGCTCAGAGCAGATGTGTCCCCCTTTTTTTTCTCTAATTTTTAAAATCTATTTATTTTTGAGAGAGAGAGAGAAAGTGAGGGTGTAACAGAGAGAGAAGGAGACACAGGATCCAAAGCGGGCTCCGGGCTGTCAGCACAGAGCCCGATGCGGGGCTCGAACCCATGATCAGTGAGATCATGACCCGAGCCGAAGCCGGATGCTCAACAGACTGAGCCCCCCAGGCGCCCCAAGCACGTCCCCTTTCCTGTGTGACAGCCTGTTCTTGTTCTGTTCACAGAACAGTCTGCTTGTTCTGTTCACGGGACCACCCCCACGGCGGCCTCTGCCTCCCTCCGTGGCTCGATTCCAAGCCGCACGGCTCAGAACACATCTCACCTCTGCTCTCACACCGGGAAGGAGTTCCCAGTGTCTACAGATGAAGAAGAAAGGCTCCTACGTTCTCCACTCAGCACCCTCACCCCCCTCAGCTCCAACCAGCTTCCAACCCAGCAGCAGACACGCTGGTCATCAACGTGCGAGCGCCACTCCGCTGCCTGTCCCGCTGCTCCCCGGACACGATGACTCCTGCAGCCACCTGCTCACGTCCCACCGGCGCCCCCTGCTCCCTGCAAACCCCGGCTTCTGCACAGAGGCGGCTGGAGGCGCTGGGCGTCCGGAAACAGCCCTTCTCCGCGGTGGCGGGTTCTGTGGTCTCTGGGTCCCGCCTTGCCCACCGGGCTCGGGCTCGGGGATGGCCAGGACCGCATCACACGCCTGCGATTCCCAGGTGACACCACGGCCGGTGCCAAGGCCTCTCACCTTGTCTCACCTGTCTTTCCCTCTCATCAAAACACACCTTCATGACACAAAACATGGCCGGAGAAAGTTCTACCGAATGTGCCCAGTGCTGTGCTAAGGGCTGGGGGTACAGAGAATTAGAAGTCGGTCTTTAACCTCAAGGATACAAATAACAAAATGACTTTCTCAGAGGGAAAAGCATATTCCGTACTGGACAGCAGGAAGCACCAAGTAAAACTGGGCTACTCCAAGGCACCAAGAAGTAATTATGAAGTCTGGGAGTTCAATCAGATGCTTTAGCGTATACTGAATTTAACATGGCAAAAAAAAAAAAAAAAAAAAAAAGAGAGAACTGTTTTGATGCCAAAATGATTTTGAAATTACAAAACAAAAAACCCCAAACTCCAGAAATCTCTGGGCGGGAATTAACAACGGCACTGTATTTTTATGGAAAAGCAAACAAGCACATGATCACTGATTAAGCAAAAGGTTAATTCCTGGGTTTGGCACAGAAATCCGGGCGCGCGGCCAACCCGTGGCGTGGGGTGACTGCCGTTCCTCGGAATGCCGAGGCCCAAGGCCTAAGCGAGACCTGGGGTGCCATCAGTGGGGCTTCCGGGCGAAGGATATGGTGGTAAAATAAAATCCAAGCGAGAATGTGTCAATTCCTTAAAAGCCCCTACGTGACACAATAACCCTCACACGGGAAATGACAGAAGTGGGGTTGCTGTGACGAGGGCTTTGCTGGACCATCCCGCCGCCCTCTGCCGGCCCCCGAGCCCCCCGCCCCGGCCCACACTTACTCTGGGTCTCGCAGTCCACACAGTGGGAGTTCCCTCGGATGTTTCGTATCGACTGCAAGGCCATGGCCTCACTCTGGCTCGTCAGTCGGGACTGCGCATGGAGGAAGACACACAAATGCAAGAGGTAAGAACCCGGGACACGTTTCCACGTCCGCTGGAGACGTCGGGGAAAAACCAAACCGTCTGTCAGCAGATACGGGACGAGGACCACTTCGAGCCGTCCCTTCCTCTCCCGAGGTCTCTGGGCAAAAAGCGTAACTGATGGAGAAGGCTTCCTGCACCGGGTCAAGACCTGGCAGATCAGAGGACTTCACCAGAAAGGGGGGCGGAGGGAAGTTCTGGGTCATTTGAGAGTGGGCACGGACCAGCCGCCGCTGGTTAACACGCCCTGCCGGGTGCCTGCTTCCATAAAGGTGAGAGAATGAGAAGCCGCTTTACAAGCCGCGGATCGGGGCTCAGTCAGCGCGGGGAGACACAGCCCGTGGCTCCTCGCCGGGAAGCCACGTCCAAACCACACTTTGTCCCTTGGAGACTCCCCTTCCATAGGGAGACTATCTCGGCTGCCACAGCAACTAGGTCACCGATGCGGGTGGGGGCAGGGAGCGGCGTTTGTTTTCAAACAGATACGTAACTGTCTTCCCTCAACACGTTGAACAAAATACAGAAGGGAGAAAGGAGCGATATAAAATTTGTAAGTGTTGATGTGATCATCCATACTTCGGTTTTTTTTTTTTTTAATTTTTTTTTCAACGTTTATTTATTTTTGGGACAGAGAGAGACAGAGCATGAACGGGGGAGGGGCAGAGAGAGAGGGAGACACAGAATCGGAAGCAGGCTCCAGGCTCCGAGCCATCGGCCCAGAGCCCGACGCGGGGCTCGAACTCGCGGACCGCGAGATCGTGACCTGAGCTGAAGTCGGACGCTTAACTGATGGCGCCACCCAGGCGCCCCCATACTTCGGTTTTATTAACATTCTGATACCTATTCTTCTAGCACTATCTGTACACACACACGTACTTATTGAAAACGCCGGCATATATTGCTTTAGAACCTGCCCTTTATTTTTTTTTAATGTTTATTTTTGAGAGACAGAGAGACAGAGTGTGGGCAGGGGAGGGGCAGAGAGAGACAGAGGGAGACGCTGAATCCGAAGCAGGCTCCAGGCTCCGAGCTGTCAACACAGAGCCCGACGCGGGGCTCAAACTCACGAACCGCGAGATCGTGACCTGAGCCGAAGTCGGACGCTCGACCCGCTGAGCCACCCACGTACCCCTAGATCTGCCTTTTAGCCTAATGACTGTCATTTCTCAATGGCACCATGCTGTCCTCCAATGTCATCATCTGAAGTTGTTGTTCCACTTACAAGAACTTCTTTATGAAGTTTTCTTTGATGGACATTTCAGCGGCTTCCCATTTTTCTCCAGGGTAAACAGTGCTGTAAAGAACTTGCTTATTGCTAAAACTTTGCCTGCTTTTGTCATTACTTACTAATGACAAATTTTTGGAAGCAGAGGTGCTCGGTGAAACAATACGTACTGTCTTTTTAAGCTAACTTTTGTTTGTTTGTTTTGTTAAGTAAACTCTACACTCAATGTGGGTCTTGAACTCACGACTCTGAGATTAAGAGTTGCATGCTTGGGGCGCCTGGGTGGCTCAGTTAGATAAGCGTCTGACTTCGGCTCAGGTCATGATCTCACGTTTCATGGGTTCGAGCCCTACGTCAGGCTCTGTGCTAACAGCTTGGAGCCTGGATCCTGCTTCCGATTCTGTGTATCCCTCTCTCTCTCTCTCTCTCTCTCTCACTCTCTGCCCCTCTCCCACTCATACTCTGTCTCTGTCTCTCTCAAAAATAAATAAACATTTCAAAAAAATTAAAAAAAGAGTTGCATGCTTTATGGACTGAGTCAGCCAGGTGCCCCAGGATACGTACTGTTTTTATTTTTTATTTTTTTAAATATGAAATTTATTGTCAAATTGGTTTCCATACAATACCCAGAGCTCATCCCAATAGGTGCCCCCCTCAATGCCCGTCACCTACCCGCCCCCCCCACCTCCCATCAACCCTCAGTTTATTTTCAGTTTTTAAGAGTCTCTTATGGTTTGGCTCCCTCACTCTTTTTTTTTTTCCTTCCCCTCCTTTTTTCTCCCTTCCCCTCCCCCATGGTGTTACGTACTGTTTTTAAAGGCTTATGGTGTGTAAGTTTAATTTGGGATAAACCCAAACAAATTTCAGAGGACACTTAAAATAAGCTTGATTTTCATGTCAGAATGCATAAGCTGAACCAACTCTTGTCAACTGTTTGATGGGAAACGACTGAGTGCTCACTACCTAGCAACAGAGATTATAATTTATTCACTTCTACTATGTAATTAACACAATGCACTAGGATTTTAATCCCTTTGGTTAGACACCCAAGTATTCAAAGCGTATTTAACAATTTGCGTTGGCATCTGGACTACGTGTACATATGCCTACCTGCGTCCGTCTACCTGTCCGACTTCCGCAGTGTGTGTGTGTGTGTGTGTGTGCGCGTGTGTGTGTGTGTATGCCTATGCCCGCCACCAACTCTGAGTTACCCACAGGCAGCTACAATTTCTCAAGAGTTCATTCTCAACTAGGTCTGCATTTTCCCTCCAGCTATTGGGAGGGACATTGGACGGGATTTCCATGCTGGGCACTCTGACACTCAAACATCCAAGGTGAACAGGTGCGACCTCGTCCCCCCCGGGGGACCGCTGCCCGGTGCACACGGCTAGAAGAAAGGGACGGCCTTTTCGGCTGGTGTCTGCGTCAGGCCCAGAAGTGACGCCGTCTCTTCTCCCAAAGAGCTGGTAAGGGCCTGGCAAGTGTGAGAAATGGAAAAAAAGGCAACGGGAGATTCACTTCTTCCTGAATCTGGACGCCGTGGGCTGGATTCAGAGCCTAACCTGAAATACTGTGATCGTGTACAAAGCCTGGGGACGCGTCTGTCTGTGCAGCCACGTGCTCTCTGCGCTCCGGTTTTGGAACTAGACTCCCATGCTTTGTGTGGGACGTGTGTCACCAACCCCCACCCTCGAGGAGATCCGGAAGCTTCCCCGCATTCGCCTCGGGAGTCCCCATCTGTGGATGTGACTCAGTAAAGCCAAGGGACTCGGAAAAGGAAAGGCGGTGATTCTCCCCACCCCGGGTAAGAAACATCTTTACAGAAGTGAAGCAAATCGCATTATAATAATAATGGCGGTGGCCTGGTTTACCCTGGTGAAAGAGGGTGATCAAGTAGGACATGCCACCTTTCTGAAAAAGACAGACTCCCTTCTCAATGACAAAGCTGAGCATAAATCATCGGCAGAAATTTCCTTAAATGGTTACGAGTGAAACCGCAGGTGGGTGGCGATGCTCTGCCTCTGCCTCTCGGTTTCCGGTTGATCGTAGTCTGAACAATCAAAATGCTCTTCAAGACTCTAAAATGACCCAGAGAAGGGTTTGAAAGCATCCAGGCCACCAAAATCAGGAATCGGAGGGAAGCCCTCATGGGAAAGATGAGTCCTCTCGGAGGAGTATCGCAGGAGGGATCTAGAAAATGCAGCTTAAATTTTGTTTGTTTTCTGGCTCAATGACTGCCAAGAATCCCGTCTGGGTTACCGAATAAAACACGTATCGGGCGTCATCAGCAGAGTCTAGGCGACGGACCCGGCGTCCTCGCCAAGCTCCCCGGACGCTCACATACGTGCCTCTCCTCCTCCCGGACGCCCATCTGTAACGACTTGGGTCTTCCAGCTTGACATGGGTTTGAGTTTGGCGCGCTTGTGAGGGAACAGGTTAACGTTTTAAGTCTGCCCCTCTTTTCCCGAGCATGTTCTGCGTAAAACCAAATCAATGTGGCTGCGTGAGCCTGACTAAAAGATCCCAGCGTGCGCCACGAGGAGGTCAACGCTTTACATTTGGGGTTCGCTGAGAGAGAGAGAAGGTTTAGAATGTGCTGCCGCACGGACGTGGCTGAGCGAGGACGCTAACACGCGACACGTATCGACACAAAGTGTTTTTTTTATCTTTTCACTCATTCAGCTTGTGGCTCAGGGAGGATAACTGGGTCTTGCCCATCACACACATCACATGACGCTTCCCCTCCCTGGGGTATCCCTCCGGGGCCTTCGCTTCCCTTTAACGATCAGCGGCTCTTGGTTTCGGGGGGCGGCTAAGGGTCTTACCTTATTCTTATTCTTGCTGCTCTCACAGGACTGTAAGCTGGCTAGGATCTGGCTCTCGATGGCCTGGACCCACGCATCTCGCTCTTCATAAGTGGTGGCTTCAAAGTGCCACGTCTGGCCAGTGAGGGACACGATGATAAACTCAAAGTTTTCTTCTTGTTCTGAAACACAGAGTGGTGGGGATGAAGACTTTAGCTTTCATGCGACCGCGGCCCCTCTGCCGGGCCTCGGCCATAAAAGCGCCTTTGGGTTCAATCGCGCCCGCATGGGGCCAGCAGCACACGCGGCGGAGATCTGAATCCGCCGACCTCCAAACACTCAAGGTTTGGTTCCTAAAGCCAGCGTGGGTTAGTAGCTGGGGTTCCATCGATGCTCAGGGGATGAGGAAAAATGAAAACCGGTGAGTGATGTCAGCGTCTCTGTGCTGGGCACAGAGGAAGCGACTGCGGGAAAAATAACACTGCAGCTCGCTGCACCGTCGAGGTATCTGTGGGGCAAAAATTAAGTTAATACCCGCTAATGTCGGGGTACGCTCTTGATTTCTCTCAGCGTCTGCGTGGAGAGCCGCGGATACCGCAGCGGCAAACGGGGATGCCTGCGGGTTTCTGCTCTTTGACGGCACAAGAGTTGCTAGGGCGGAATTTCGTCCTATCGCCTCCCACCTGGAGAGCGGGCGGGACTCCGGGTGATGGGAGGCGACCTCACGGCTGCCGTGGGGCGACCGTCCACACGGAGAAGAGGGGGACCTGCCGTGAAACCCTGCTGCACCACCTGCCGCAGGGGGGTCCTTGGGACGGAGTCTCGACTCTTCCAAGGCTCACCTGCGTACCCCGAAGATGGGGGGAGAGGTCACCTACTCCATAGTGTCACCCACCGGCTAAGTGACGTGTGCCACTGAGGCTGACAGGGCCTGGGCCGTGGGAGACGCTCTGTTCTCTCACCCCCTCTCCTCGTTACTGCCACAGAGAAAAAAAGGGACCGCGTGACCAGTTACCAGCAGCCACGAAGAAATCTTGAGCACGAGTTACAGGCACAACACCTCATTTGGTTTGTGGTTTCCAGTCACCAAGCTCGTGAAGCTGCATGACAACCGTCCGGTGAGAAGGTGGTATTCGTGATGAGAACCACCTATGGTCTGTGCGGCAGACCGCGGTTTCGATGACCGCTCTGCACGTGGTCACGTCTACGGCACCAGACCCCCCCATCTCGCACGCTCTCAGCTCCCCTAGCCCAGCTCCTGAGGAGCCCTCACAGCCCCTGACCTTTGCCCGGCTCCCTGCTGCCCGGGTCAGCCCGGCCTCCTCTGGGCTTCCCTCCCAGAGAGCCCTGCCTCCCCGGGAGCCCCTGAGCCTCGAGATAAGGGTGCCATTCCGCTCTGGAGAGCGATGGCAGCCTTCTCCAGCTACCCTTCCCTGCTGCCCTCTGTCTCAGGAGAGGAGCAGCCTCAGCCACTGAGGCGGAGAGACCCCTTCCGCCTGACCCCGTCGATGCCACCAACCCCTCTCCGGGGATTCTCAATGCACGGCCGGCTCTGGGGAACCACTCCCCTAAATGACCACAACCTGCTTCGGAAACAGGGCCGTGCCGCTTCTACGCAAAATCTCGACACGTTCTGATGACTCACGGTATCGTGCTCTGAGTAAAGTCACCATTGCTGCAGTTTTCGGATTCAGCCCGCTGGGCAGCTGGACCTCGCTCTGAACAGCACCCAAAGGTACGTCCATTGGCAAAACTTGCCGAAAGCCTTCTCCGATGAACGCACCCGGCCTTAGGGCACGTGAATGAGGTTCGTCTGGCAAGAAGGCTCACGGCTTCCCCTAGCTTCTCAAAGGTCCGCGACAATCCTGAAGTTGTTAAAGGCTCGTGTGATGAGGGTGTGTGGTGGGGTGCGGGTGCTGAGTGCAGGTCAGGACGGGCCCTGGCTGAAGCCCATCCCCCCCCTCCCCCCAAGCTGGGCTTCGCTTGGAGAAGACCCAGGAAAGCTTGGGGGAAGGAATGGGTGGGGATGTCCCAGGAAGGGGAAGGGGCGGCCCATGGGAACACAACAGTGGAGCCTCAGGGGGTCCTCTGCTTGCTTGCAGGGTCCTTGAGCATCATCCCACGCTCCCTGACTCTCTCTGGCTCCCGAGCTCTGGAGAGCTAGTGATAAGAGTTCAGAAAGTGAGGGGGGCCGTCAGAAATTTTACTCCAATGTATTGTGCTCTGAGTCAGAGAACAGCCGACCCCCCTGTTTAGGCAGAAGTGGAAAACCACACCTGCTGTGGGAAAGACAGGTGGGGCAGGAAGCCTCGGGGCGTCCGCAGGACCCCCGCCCCCGGTCACTCACGGCCTTGTTGGGATTTTCATTTTCAAAACCAGCTGTGACTTTCCAACAGGTTTGTCCATGACTGAGCCGCGAGCACACCTTGCGGTTATTGGCTGAGACCCTATATCCGTGGATTTTTAAATGGCCAGCGTTTTGATCCACACGGTTTTATGTCCCTAACGCTATAAATTACGACGTCTTCCACACCGAATTTTGTAATACAGAGCCCCAAATTCATGCATTTTATGCAAAACTTTCCCAGGGAACTGGTAGGCAAGATAAGAAAGAACGAGCTAAGTCACCGCCGGGCCGTCAGGAACACGTGCTAATTCACGGGTGGACTGTGACAGCCGCTCATTAGATCTACTCAACAGGCTCACGCTTTTCTGAATATGTGAAATTCAAGTGCGTGACAGAAGTGCCCCCCGATCAGGATTTATTGGCTCTTTCAGTGAAAAAAAAAAAAAAAAAATGACAACCATTAGCTTCCCAGTTAAATTTCTGCACAACTGGTCTGCCGTAAAGCTTTCTAGCCTGAATCGCGGGCTACATCTTCTGGAATGAAGGGAGGGAACTGAGCTTGCCTTGGGGCTCAGTCACATGGCTGCCGGCTACCACGCAGGGGGCAAGGGTTGTGGCAAGCAGGACACACGGTCCGGAGCCGGGAGGGCGGGCGCACACACACTGATACAAAGCTGATGATTGAATACAAAGCAGTGAGAACAATGGTGGGGGGGGGGGGAGGGATGTGGTCTGTGACACAGGGACATCGACACTTCGTGTTTCATTCCAGTGAAGTAGTTGGCACTGAGCGTTTCCACTAATATGCTGGTCATACCCCGTGTGAAGGCAGAACTTTCAAATTCAAGTGCTGAAGTTTGGCTTTGCCCTATTTAATTACGTAAACAAGGCTCACCTGTGCAGGTGAGCGCTCCTCTCGGGCACAAATACATTTAAGCATTCACAGGAACGTCGGAGTTCATTTCTTGCAAGTTTCCAAATGTACTGTCCCCACAGCATGTCCTCTGTGGCTTCTCAATCACCTTAACGGTCAACTCCACCACCTGTCTTCTCTGTCTACTTATACCGGATACAAGTTTCCTTTTCTAGTACCTTCTAGGTCGCGAAATATTCCTGTCTGTACTTGCAGAAGAGTCTCTCCCCCTTGGGGCTATCCACAGATGCAACAGCCAACTTTGGGTCTCTGCACCCTTGAGGAGTTCAATCCCTTGTTGTGTTGTGTGTCCTCTTCTAAGGGAGACTGGTGGAAATTTGGCATCTCAGAGGCGACCCATAGGGCCTTTCTACCCTGAGATGCTATGGGAGGGATGCAGGACAGTTCTCAACTTTTTTGAAACAGTTCTGGGCAGCTGCCAAGAATCCGTGTTGAGGATTCCAAGGCTGGCTCCAGGATCTTGGAGAACGAGTGCTACAATCAACTAGCAATGTCTGCCCTGCGGGAAGGACGGATGGGTGGGTTCAGTACCGTCTTGCCATAGCTTTTTCATACTCAGCTAAAGTTTTCTTTATTTTTTTTAAAGCTATTTTTAATGTTTATTTATTTTTGAGAGAGAGGAAAGCAAGGGAGATGCAGAGAGAGCAGGAGGACAGAGGATCTGAAGTGGGTTCTGCACTGAGAGCAGTGAGCCCAATGTGGGGCTCGAACTCGCAAACCGTGAGATCATGACCTGAGCCAAAGTTAGAGGCTCAATCAACGGAGCCACCCAGGCGCTCCGCTAGCTTTTAAATCACAGCTTCTTCTTGCCTTCCCTGGCCCTTCTTCAGGCGGCCAGGTGTGAATACATACCCTGGGGGTTTATTTCATGGCCGTGCCTCACCACTTCTCAGGGCTCCTTTCCTTCTAACGCTTAGACAGTCACTTCTAACTTATGCGGACAATTCTCAGATCTGTATCTCTGACCCCCAAATCCAATCACTTAGGGATTTAAAAAAATGCCTAGAGATACTCTTTAGATACTTTGGCCTCGCATCAAATTAACATGCATGGAAACAGATCTGCTGTCATCTCCGAAGGCTCCTTTTTGGTTTTCACGACTTCTGTTGATGGTTACAACGCCATTTCTAGTCATAAACCTTCAGACTCACCCAGATTCCATCCTCTCCCTCTTCCCACTGCTCCCTAATCAGCTCAACACTGCTTACGGAGGCCGGCTCCGTACCACTCTCCCCATCTCCTCCTTTCGGCCCTCACCTGACCACTTCACGAGTCGTGGCTCGGCCTGAACGGTCCCTCTGAGCTTATGCAACACACGCGTGCCGCACTCCTGACACCAGCAGGTGAGTGCTCCTGCATCGGCCTGGGGGTGGCTTCCACATCCCTGGGTGTGACCCCGCCCCTTCCCACCAAACCTTCCTGTCATGCGGCAGACAGGTGTGCGGGGCTTTCCTAGGAAACACACGTGTTGTGGCGTCCATGGACGTGTAGGAAGGCATCATCTCTAAGCCCGTAGCCTACCCTGTCTCCCCCTCCCCAAATCACACCCATGGATTAATAAACCAGAACTGCGAGCACTGGGTTTTAAATGCCTGCAGGTGAATGCTACCCCCACGCCTCCCTCCCGACCCCACGCCCCACCCCCAACAGCGATCCGGAAAGGAAGGGGATACGGGCTCAGGTCTGCAGAACCTCCTTGGCTCCTGGCACCTCCTCAGAGGGAAAGCATTCCACAAAGATCTCCCCACGTGTGAACTCAGAACCCAAAACACCGAACACACGGGAGACGGGGGAGCGGATTTAGATCCGGAGGATTTCAGGTACAGAATTCAAAGTAATTATGCACAAAATGTTTAAAGAAATGAAAACACGGGATCCTAAATTTTCAAAAAAAAGGAGACCATGAAAACCGATCAGGCAGATCGTTAAAAAAAGGTAGACCTTTTGGAAATTCAAATTATAACGGTTAACGAAACAAGCCCACCAGGGATGGGGTGAAGAAGGAGCTGGTGGGGGGGGGGTGGCGGTAAGTGCAGAGAGGAGAGACCTGGAGGGACTGGCTGAAACGGTAGACAAATGAGCAAGGACCCTGTGGGTCAGAAATGACGGGTGTGGGGAAGGTGCGACACAGACATCTCACTGCCGGGCAAACGGTGGGAGCCGCGCGGGGTTGTGAAACGATCGGAGCTCTAGACACGGAAATGACATCCACCCAGAAGGATCACAGCAATGAAAACCACACCAAAAGCTTAGGAAACTGTGGAAAACCAAAGACAAAAAGAGGCCCTTAAGAACACAAAGCAGGAAAGGGTGGATTGCTCTTAAAAAAAAAACCAAACTGGCAGCCATATGATGACGGGCGTCTCAAGAGTGACAATCGAAGCTGCAAGACAGAGGAATAATGTCCTCAGAGTCCCGGGAGAAAATAATGTCAAGTGTAGACTTGGGACCCAGGAGAACCTTCCGTGGAGAAAAAGAATGCAATATATTTTATACAGGAAGAAAAAACAAAAACAAAAACAAAAACAAACCCCAAAAAACAGGGACGCCTGGGTGGCTCAGTCTGTTGAGCATCCCACTCTTGGTATTGGTGCAGGGCATGATCTCACGGTTGTGGGACCAAGCTGTGCATGGGGCTCCGCACTGACTGTGTGAAGCCTGCTTCAGATTCTCTCCCTCCCCCTCCTCTGTCCCTTCCTGTGTGCGTGTGCGCTCTCTCTAAATAAATAAATAAGTAAATAAATAAAACAATAAAACATTAAAAAAAAGAACTATGGAAAAAGCCTATTGCCAACAGATCCTCGCTAAAGGAACTACTGAGATAAGCTTCACAAGATTCTAGAAAGAAGGGGAGAGCTAGGGAAGGACTGGTGTATAGATGAATAGACAGATCTGTCGATATGTGTAAGCAAAAACTGTGTCAAAAACTACTTCTGACAATAACGTCTCCTTTACGGAAAACGAAAGAATCAGAGATGTGCGAGTGGAGCCGATGTGTCCAAGGGTGGCACATGCTTCCGCAGGGAGGCCAAGAACGGACGTAGGATTTGGGCAAGTGAGGCTCACATGATGGAACATGAGGGTCGACCTTGATGAGAAAAGCAGCAGAATGTGCACCTTCCGAATCAGAAGGGGGGAAACACTTAAATAAGAAAATAACTGTGACCGAAATCTTTTATCAAACTAGGAACAGTTTGTCCTTCTGTTGGACAGAGCACCTATCCGCACCCCACCGCGTCATTATTCTTCACGATGAAATGTTAGAAGAGTTCATTTCACATCAGTTAAAGGGTGCCCAAGGTGGGGGCGCCTGGGGGGCTCAGTCAGCTGAGCATCTGACTTCAGCTCAGGTCATGATCTCATGGTTCATGTGTTCGAGCCCCGCGTCGGGCTCTGTGCTGACAGCTCGGAGCCTGGAGCCTGCTTCGGATTCTGTGTCTCCCTCTCTCTCTCTCTGTGCCTCCCCTGCTTGCAATCTGTCTCTCTCTCTCTCAAAAATAAATGAACATTAAAAAAAAAAAATTTAAAGGGTGATCGAGGCAAAGCAGCTCATCGTAACAGCCTCTGTTTGACCCTGCGGGGCAATGCGGTAAGACAAGATAGAGAAATAGAAGATCTGAAGACTGGAAAGACACAAATTCATGGATTACAAGACTGTTTATGTAGGAAACCTCAACTAACTGACAAATTCTGAGACATAAGAACATAGAACATGGACAAGATACAAGACCAGTTTACAGAAATGCCATCAGCAAAAAAAAAGAACAAGGATTAGAGAGCAATTGCATTAAAAAAAAAATATATATATATATATTTAACATTGATTCATTTTTGAGAGAGAGAGAGAGAGAGCACGAGCTGGAGAGGGACAGAGAGGGAGGGAGACCCAGAATCCGAAGCAGGCTCCAGGCTCTGAGCTGTTAGCACATTGCCTGATGCAGGGCCTGAACCCAGGCTGGTGGCATTTCTGTACCCTAAAACAGAGATCATATTTGCATATACCTGTTCATAAATACATTTCTTTCCATCTGTGAGGTAGGGAAGGAGAGATACGGAGAACAGCGGGAAACTCCCCAAAAGCAACAATATAAAGGATGGCCTGGAACCTGCACTCATTACACAGGGGGCGAGGAGCGGACCCCGTCCCGAGCTTTGAGGTGATGGGCCAGAGTGTGCAAGCGGCCGGGGCGGGTTTCACGCCTCGACTCCTGGCAGCTGAGACCCTGGCGGGGCCTGCTGATGATAACGAAGCACCGATAAGCCTCAACGGAGCAAAGAGCAAATAAACGGATGCAGGACATCCCGGGAGCCGGGCCTGGCGGACACGCGCTCTTGAGGAAAGGCCGACGAACAGCCGGAAGAACCCTGGAGAGCACGAGGAACTTTCACGACCCAGTTCAGACCCAACTGTACCCACACTCAAAACCGTGATGCGTCTGAGACAGCGTGCTTTTTAGATGGGAAGGCCTGTCCGCCTCGAAAGGCACCCGCTTCTAGAAATAACGAAGCCACGAACGGGGACGGCAGGTGGGGCCACAGTAAGCGTCGTGACTGGTCACTGAGACGGGCTGTGTGTGTGCTGTTTTTAAGGCGTATGGGAGCACGCACAGAGGCCCCCTCCGTCACGGGGCAGGTGTGGACGTCAGGACTCATCCCCGAGGCTATTCGGCAGCGACCGTTTCCGTTTTAAGCTGAACCCCGGGCCTAGAGTTGGCAGAAGACAGACGCTCGGGTCTTGCCCGTGTGGGCTCCAGCAAGGCTCCCGAGGGCTAAGCTGGTGGTGCCTCCGATGCTGGGCCCGGCCTCTGCCAGGTGGGCCGCCCGGAGGAGAGGGGTCCAGCTCACTGTGGACAAGGAGGGTGGAACCCCACGCTGTCTCAGGAAAGAGGCACCCCCAGCAGGGAGCCACTCAGCCTTCTTGTAGATTCTGGGCCCTGGCGGGGAGAGGTCTTTATCAGAAGCTGGGTAGCTGGGATGCCTCGTTCCCTGAATAAGGGATTGAAACCTGGGCACGCGGTCTACTACTTGTGGTCCACACCCGCCACCCGCCGCAGGCACCCAGCTTATGCTTACAGCATTCCGTGTTTCCCCAGATATTACTGTCTTTACGTGTTTCTTTCTTTCTTTCTTTTTTTTTGAGGGAGAGCAATATGTTAATACTCACAGATATAGTTAGAATTTCAGAACTGAATTATATCTACCGTATGGCTTTTCTCTGCCTCCCAAGATTAAAAAAAAAAAAGAACAAGGATTAGAGAGCAATTGCATTTTTTAAAAAAAAAAAATATATGTTTTAACATTGATTCATTTTTGAAAGAGAGTAGAGACAGAGAGAGAGAGAGAGAGAAAGAAAGCGCGAGCTGGGGAGGGACAGAGAGAGGGAGACACAGAATCCAAAGGAGGCTCCAGGCTCCGAGCTGTCAGCACAGAGCCCGACGCGGGGCCTGAACCCACGAACGGTGAGATCATGACCTGAGCTGAAGTCGGACGCTCAACCGACTCACCCACCCAGGCGCCCCTGAAGAGCAACTGCATTTTCAATCATGTTACATATAGTTTCCAAGAAGGGATACTTTGTTTCTTTGTAATGAATCTACTTCATGGAATGATAAATATAAAAAACAATCCTGTTGGGCTCTAATTCTGTGTCAGGAAAATAGCTGAGACCTTATTGGCCTTATTTCATTACATTTAATTCTTCTCTCTTTAAAGTGGGCAGCAGTGATCTTTGTTTCTTAATAACCGATATTTATTTACCTTTGAGAGAGAGAGAGAGACAGAGAGAGAGTGTGTGTGTGCAAGCAGGTGGGGGGGAAGGGCAGAGAGAGAGGGAGACAGAATCCGAAGCAGGCTCCAGGCTCCAAGCTGTCAGCACAGAGCCCGATGAGGGGCTCAAACCCACAAACCGTGAGATCATGACCTCAGCCGAAGTCAGACGTTTAACCAACTGAGCCACCCAGGTGCCCCTTAATAACCAACATGTAAAGGAAAGGAACTCTCATGAGGTGTCCAGTGGGAGAGAGAAGGGGGTCCCCACTTCCCACTGCCTTTTTCTGCTGCCGGTGTCAGAAAGTCAAGGTGGTGTGTCTTTTACTTTTTTCTAATTTATTGAGGGAGAGAGAGAGCGCATGAGTCGGGGGGCGGGGGAGAGAATCTCAAGCAGGCTCTATGCTTAGCACAGAGCCCCAAGGGGGGCTTGATCCCACAAACTAGGAGATCAGGACCTGAGCTGAAATTAAGAGTTGGAAGCTCAACTGAGCGAGCTCCCCAGGCACCCCAAGGTAGTGGGTCTTTGGAAAGGAGTTTCCCAGAAATCTCTACCCAGATTGTCACTAGTGACGACTCTGAACCTGGTCCTGTCTGGAAAAGGTCGAAGGACAGGATGATCGGCTGGCAGAAGGCATCTCATCTGCCCTGCTGTGGTCACAGCTCCCGTGACATGAGGTCCTGATGTGACAGTCATAAGCCGGGGACTGTCCAGCTGACGTCCTTGGTGATCAGTCAGCACCGGGAGGAGGGACAGTCCCATCTAAGCCAGGACGATCCGAGCACGTGGTGCCCTTGGCTGCTCTTCTCCGATCTGGTAGGGGTCACGTGTGCCACGTTTCCTTCTCCAAGTTTCCGTAGCTGGGTTGGGGCCACAGAGCACCTTCCTCTCTAACCTGGGACTTGGTAAGACGCGCCCTGCGGGGACAGGAGCCTTTGCGCCTCCAAGCCAAGGAAAACCTCTGGGACTGAAGCCCCTGCCCGCGAAAGGTGAGAAGGCCGCTGTCCAGCAGTGAGAAGAATGAAAGTGTCCAATATGCTCCCGTTTCTGGGGTGCAGGGGCCCCCGGAGCCAGCTGGAGTTGGCGTGAGCCTGCCTGCTTCCTTTCTCGGTTTAAGCTCCTTTAAATTGGATTTCTGTCGCTTCCAAAGCCAGTCCTGACTAATCCAGGGGAGAAAAGGCCTCGCTCTGGTGGGGGGCACCGACCTGCCCACGGGCCATCCTGTTAGGTCAATGCCTGGTCAATCTCTGGACTTGGTCCTCGCTCATGGCAAGCGACTATTTGCACCGATTAAGTAAACAGCCGATTTCCGGGCCCCCACATTCTCCCTTCTTCTGTAGGGACAAACACTAATTAATACGTTCCTCCTCACGTTCAGAAAAGAATTTCTACCAGATGATACTGGCTTATTCAGGCCGCCGCCGGGCCAGAAGGGTTCCATCACATCGTGAAGTGACGACGGTGACATTTTAGTTTTATGCATACCAAGAATAACCGGCAGGTGTGAGGCCAGTCAGGGAGACAGACTGGACATTACTCTCCCCTGCCACCCTCATTTAAAATGTGCAGAGTGGGCACTTGGACCGTCGGAAGGGACCGTTGCCGGTTTTCCATTCGAGTGGTTTCATTTCGCTAATACAAACCGCCTGTTTGTGACAATTATGGCGGCTCACACTTAATTCATCCTGCAAAAATAGAACTCAGGTTGCAAGGAGTCTTGAGGGCACGGACATTACGAGCATGTTTTCTTGGTCTCAGATGCACAACGTCATGAGCAGAATCCAATCCCCGGCCCCTCGACAAGGAGAAATCAGAGCGCCACCCACACCCCGAAGCCCTTGATGAAGAACTGTGTTGTCTCACGGCATGACATTCCGGGGCTGAGCTGTTGAATACAGTTTTGTGATTGGGCTCGCAGGGATTTGAACAGTTTTCCGTGTTTAACAGTTAGCTGCGGAAAGGTCCACTATAATAGTATTTTAGCGCCATGAACCTGTCGAAATCAACCTGCCCAATTATTCCAAACGACATTAATAACACCGGATATTACACTAATTGCGTCCAGTTTCTATGCAGACGAGGCCCCGTGGGGCTAATTTTGCCTCCTTAGGGGCAAGCAAGTCAGCCATCAGACCGATTTCACAAGGAATCCCTCCTCGTTACACAAGTCTGGGCTGTCAAACTTTTTTTTTTTTAAAGGTTAATGGGCCAATCAGTCATCAATTATTTTTGCGGAGCCTGAGCAGACAAAGGGTTAAAAGGACTCAAAGCAGCTTCAACTGTTGTACATTTGGAAGCTGTTTGCAACAGGAGATGGCTGACGGGGGTGCATTTTGGGCGAGCGGGTCAAAGGGGAGGGGAGTCGGATGGATGCGCGCCTCTGTCCTCAGCGGTGGTTCCGAGACACACAGCAGCCGCGCTGTTTTAAGCGCAGAGGCCAAGGCGATCCGGACCCTTGTGCCCAACGGATGCACAACGGCTCAAATGTCTCTGAGATGCAGGGGTGAGGCGAGTGACGATATCGAGCAGATTTGTTCCTCTTGCGAATTTAGAAGGGCTCAGGTGTCTGCAGCTGTCTCCACCGGCCAGGCGGGAAATCGGAGTCCATTTTCTGGGGAGCCCCTACAAACCTGGACCCCAGACCCCTGATGCTCGGCGGTATCCGGGAGGCCAAGCATCCTTCCTGACATAGTTAACAACGGACAGGATGAGAGTGTGTTATCTAAGCCGTGCGGTGAGGAGACGTCCGGCATAGAGGAGAGACACGTCCGCTTTCCAGAGGCGGCCGATACAAGTCCGGGGTCCACAAAGCCCAGGGGCTTCCGGGCGGTCACCATTTAAGTGATCTGATGATAAAGTAGCCAAGACTTGTAGGGAGACAGCGGTCTTCTCCACTTCAGGCTTCCGTTGTTGGAGAATTAGGACTTTTGTTTTAGGGTATGCCGCAGCACCCCGATGCATGTGTTCGAAGCGACTTTACTGTCCGGCCAAGTCATTTTTCCTCATTATCAAGCGAGTATGGCCATGGGTCTCCCCCAGTTTCTGCCCGAAACTCCACGCTGTCTTTTCTTCAAGTCCTACCGATTTCGGGGCCCTCTCTGGGAACACGCTTCCCTCTACCGCCCTTCCCGCTCTGCTCCCCTCGGACTGGGAGCTGCCAGCTGCCCGCCCCCTGCCCCCCCAACTCTTATCTCAGCGTCCCCCACTCTGATCTCAGCGTCAACTGGGAGGGAGGCATTAGGCTGGACTAGGATGACGAAGGCGTGCCGTCCCTGCCTTTCTTTTGCCAGAAGAGACATCCACAACTTCCCAAACCCCCGACACAGCCTCAGGATCCTTCCCAACGCAATTCCCCGTGCCGCCGTTATCAATTTGTTGATGTTGGAAACAGAGAGGGGACGCATTTGCCACTCGGCCCCCTCTCTGGGCCTACCACGATCTCCGCGCTACGAGATCATTCAAGGTTATGCGGTACACAGCCCCAGGCTTTTATGCTACTTTTTGAGCCATACATGTGGTAAAATACTACAATATTTCTGCTTCCAAAGCATATATTAAATAGGCATGTGGTTTAGATATTTTACTCGATTATGAAAACCACACGTTTAAGGTTTCAGTCCAAACCCACCATGATATAAAAAGTCAGTTTTTATTTATTTTCAATATTTCTCCCATTTTCGTAGGACAAGATAAATGTGGAAGAAAGCCTAAAGACTATGGTCCAGGATTGTGAAGAACTGAGACCCATGGCAACAGAATAATACATAAGAAAACACTCCCTCCTCCCGCTTGAGGAGTTGATTTTAAGCAGAAAGGGGAACGAAAAAAAACCAACCCGTGATTTCTGGTCATTATGAACACACGAGGTTCATGGTTCTCAGGTAAATATTTCTGCAAGCTCTGAATTTGGTAAATATCTTTGTTTAGCCCAGAGTCCCACAGAGGTTTTGTACAGTGGCTTAAATTAGGACAAGAACGGAATTAATTCTGGGAATAAGTGAGCCCCCAGAGGGAGGTCACAAAGTTAGGGATGTTTACCGCTGTTGTCACAGGAAGATTCTCGTGAAACACAAAGGAGGTTTCTGTTTTCCAAACACATTAGAGACAGCTGGGAGGGCAGTCTGAGAGCCAGGCACCGCGAAACTCTATTCTATTAGCTTTGGCTTCCAGAACCGTGGGACACGAGGCATTTCTGAAATTAAGGAGGGTACCTAAAACAGAGCTCCTGAAAAAAACAAACGGTCCGATCCAAAACCGACAACACTTCAGGAGGGGGAGGAAGGTTGTGTTAACATTTTCCTGGTGCTTGCTCACGGTCCAGGCACTATAGGAAAGCTAAAGGTCCAAGCTCTTGGTTTAGAGAGAGAAGGAAAACCCAGAAGTACCTGCTGTAATTTATCTGGTCCCTAAGCAGTGCTCTACAGTTGCCATTTGTCACTCATTCCAGCTTACATCCATCACTTTCCAGGGTCCCCGATCTCCTGGTGGAAGGACTGCGTGGGCTCTGCCGTGCTGGGCGGCTCGTGCACTGCCCGTGTGGGGTGCCCCCCTCCCAGCCCCCCAGCTACTGCTCACCACGGGGATGGCCAACAGTACTGTCATTCTTTTAGAAGTCGAGGGCTGGAAAAACAAGCAACCTTGCTTCTCTCCCCCGAAAGTCAATTCTGGAGTTGGGTTTCCCAAATCTTAATTTATCTGGATGAGTTCTTAACCTGGGCCGCTCGCCATTGGCCAGTGCCTGCTTTGGCCGATTCCGCCTTCCACTAATACATTCAACAGGCCTAAAAAAATGGTCCTCTGGATCCTCTCCACGGGCCGTGTTCTTGGAAGTTATTTTCCTATGAAGTAAGTCTTTATAACAATTTAACGGCGAGCCCTGTGGTCACCCCGACCAGGGGCCCAAGCTCTGTGGCGAGAGACTTGTGGGCGTCTGTCTTCTTCGATTACCCCTCGAGGCAGGCTTTGTGTCTTCATTTTGGAGAAAGAAAGCCAGGCGGGGGCAGGACAGCCGGGATCGGCCAGGCACGGCTGTTCCCGACGCCAAATTTCTGCGTCTGATGGTTCCCTCGACGAGGACAGTGACGGAACTGGGAAGGGGTAGCTTTAAAAGTCTGGAAAAAAGAGGCTCTTACACTTTCAGGGCAACACCTCTTGCTGAACCTCTGCTCCTCGCCACGTGAACGTTTTCTGAAGCTCCGAGTTTTCTGTGAATGAGAGAATCCGAGGTACTCTGGACACGAGACAAGGACGGGCAGGGGCGCGCGTGGACCCCGGATGTGTCGACGTGCCGACTCCTCGCCACGCCTGCGTCGGGGCCATCGTCCCCCCAGTGTGCAGATGGGGGGACCGGGGAACCGCGGGGACTCCAGAACTGGACGCAGACCTTCTGGTGCAAGGGTCTGGGCTCACAAGCACTGCCCACGCTGCTGCTCACAAACACGAGGTCTGCAAAATTTCTGACCAAGGATCAAAGTGTGACTGGAAGTATCTGGAGTGACTTACAGCAAAGAAGAGACCTGAGTGTAGACGGCAGCCTCAGGCGGTGGGGCCCTGGGGCCGGGGCCGGGTCCAGACACCACAGGAGAAAACCGGCCACACCTGCTAAGGAGGAGCAGCCCCTTTTCCCTCCCTGCGGTGAGGTGACGGCTGTCCACAGAGCATCGCGGCCCCAGCAGGGCGTCTACGCCTCTCCGCTCAAGCCTACGTGTGCTCCGTGCTTGTGGCTGAGCCCACGTCCGGGGTTTGGGCTGCGGCTTCAAGCCCAGTGCCCAGCCCAGTCTCCACCTGCCAAGGTGCTTTCCAGGGGCACGGGACCGCCCTTCCCCACGCCTCAGTGTCTCCTTCTGTAAAATGTGGAGGATATGGCCTCCCTCGGGGGTGGCTGGGAGTCACGGGGCGGGGTGCCAGGAAGCCGTTCAGAGCTGCGTTCAGTTGTGGCTCCTGTTGAATCCCATGGACGGTGAAGCCGCTCCTGAACCCCTCCACTGCACAGAGTTTTGCTCTCCACAGACCCCCAGGGCACCCAGGGCCTCCCCTGGAACTTCTTTTCCCTCCGTCCGTGCCAGGGTCTTCGCCCAACCTCCCGACCTGACGGTAAGCCCTTCCGTTGTCCCCCTGCCCAGGACCCACCCAGGCAGGGACCTGAGACCCCAGCAAGCCTGTCACGCCCTCAGGTGTGAGGCGTAAACAGATGCCTGTCATCTTTTTGCCTCAAACTGAATGGGGCGGAAGCCTCGGCACTGGGACCGGGGACACTGGGTGGTGAGGTCTGCTCATGTGAGTGGGGACTGTCCCCGCCATCCGGTGCAGGAGGGGCCCGGACACAGGTCCAACGCGATCAGCTTTGCCGGTCTCCGAAAAGCTTGGGCTTCTCCACGTGGGGTCTGTTTGCAATCACAGTGCCTGGGACCCCTGGGTCCCTCCATCTGGCCCACTGAGGCGCGGGGAGGCAGTCCAAACAGGGCTCACAGGCCTGTCTCTGGGGCAGGTTCCGGATCCACGGAAATGCACTCAAGACAAGGCTGAATTGGGACTTTAGGCTAAAACTGAACCTGGCTGGGACTTGGGTGAGAGCATCATCTGTGGCCTGAGGTGGCTTTCTCAGCTCACAAAATGCGCACGGGCCTCGCACCCCAAGAAATACCTCTTGCTCCCACGCATCTCACCTTTGCCCATTAATGCTTCATCACGTGTTCCGGAACAGTCTCTCTGTTCCCTCTGTTCATCCCACAGGGATGACAATCGCACCTGTCTCCAGGTGTGCAGGGAAGCTGATGCCCGAAGGCAGTGCCTGGGTTCCGTGTGGCCCCTGCTCTGGGAGACCCGCTGCCCACAATGCAACAGGCCTTCCTTCCACGTCTCCCAGACGCAGCGTCCACCTTCTGCCCAGTTCTCTCTGTTCTTCCTCGGAAAGATGCGGACCATGGAGGCGAACGCTCCCACGTCTGCCCTCAGCCGCCTGGCGTGGAGGTGTTTTCCCTCTGGGCTCGGAGGCAGCGACGAACCGGGGACTCCAATCACCGACACACCTTCCACCCCCATTTCACCAACCTCTGAGATGGCAAAACTCAAGCTCATTCTCGTTGAGAGAACTTAAATCTCACCAACCCTGGCAAAGAGTTGAGTGTTTGTAAAGTAACAGAGCTGTAAAACGTAGTCCAACATCAAAGATCAAGTTTCCATCTCGGTTTCGGAGATAATGAACCCAAACGGACAGAAAAGAGGAGGAGAGAACACACTTTTGTCTGTTGTCTAACCTCGTCTGGGTGTTTCCCTCACTAGCTCTGGGTGGTCCGTGTTGGTCCACTCCTGACGTCTGTGCACCGCCCCTCCACGAGGATCCAGGTCCCGGAGCTGAGCTATCCGGACGCACACTCTGCCTCCGGGATTCCAACGCCCCGTCTCCGATGTGGTGCCTACCGGCAGGGTGGCACGTACGGGAGCTGAAATCATGCAGCCCAGGGGTCGGAAAAGAGTGGACGCAGGAGAAAAAGGGCTTTGGAGAGAGGTCACGGGGTTCAAGCCCGGTCCTGCCCATCTCTCACCAGCCTGAAGCTCCAGGCAGCCTGAGCTGCACTCTGGGTCTGGAAAGGGGGGGGGGGGTGCGGACGCCCCTGCCCCGGGTCGCACGGAGGGCCGCTCATAGGAGTGGATGTGCTCCTGGGACGGTGCCTGGTTCACGGTGCGTGCCCTCCCCTAAACTCCCGAAACTCAGCTTCTAACTCTCTCCCCAGGAAACTTGGGCATCAACTGCACTTCGGGTGTCCGGAGGCACCTCTGTGTGTATCACGCAAGGGACCCCTTCAAAAAATACTCCACCTGGGGATGGGGACATTTAATGGAATGCTCAAGACCTCAGGTGACCACACAACGTGGAATGCTCAGGGAACGAATTTTCATCAAAGATCGTTTTACAGACATGATGATGTCACACGGCAAGACTGGAAATCAGAAGGGCGTCCCGATAATTCATATAACTACACGAATTTGGTAACGTACAGTTAAAAGTGGTATGAAATGAGACTGTGCATACAGAATGGATCTGAGACCCGAAGTCAATGAAGAAAGACCATGCCGCTCAATTAGAGATTCACACGTGTAACTCGACACTGAACAGAAGCGAGAGAAAACGGGACACACCGTAGGCTCTGTGGTCGTTATTTACTCCGATATGCCCAGGACTGCCTGCCTTTAGTACCTGTTGGCAACCGACTGTGGGACCCCAAGATGCAGCCTTATCTGGCGTTTACAGATTTCAGGGAGCAGCGTGTGCGTCACTGTCCCTCCCCAGCCAGGAGCACTGGGCGGGGCAGACACCACAGATTACCTGATTGGTCAAGGTGAGAAGCTCCCACTTCTGCACATCGTACGTAACACCTGTCACGCCTGTCGGCCAGTCTCCAGGAAGGCCCGTCAGCAAGTCCCAGGGGAACTGTCTGTCTGCCTCCTTACTGTCCCCCAGCTTTGTATACAACCACACGTGAAACCAGACGTTACCTTTTTTTTTTTTTTTTTTAAGGCTGGAAGTCAATAAACAAATTTGTTGTGACAAATGCGTACACACACAAGAGGAAAACATATTTGAAAAGGACACAGGGAGAAGAAATGATATGCGGCCTAAGTTGAAAAACTGACACCCAAGAGGAGGGACGGAGTACATGTAACACCCTTTAAAACACAACAAAAAATGAGGTTGCGTGTGAGTGTTCTTAACATTCTATTATTTTTCTCTCTCATTTTGTCTTTCTGGAATGAATGCTTTGAAAGAAGATACCAAGGGGGTCAAGCTCCATCGGTACCTTCACAGACGACAACGTCCCCTTGAGGAATGAAAAAACTTATGATTAAAAAATAGGCCTTTAACAAGCCATCGTGAAAATGTAGTTTTGTTTTCCAGATTCATTTTTTTTTTTTTTTCCTGGCTGAGAAGAGGCCTTTCAGCAGTAAGACAGGAGGAACTGTGGAAGGAAGGAAAAGAGGATGGTGATATAAATCAGCAAAGGTTAATGATCAGGATGTGAAGAGAGGGACTTGTTTACAGAAATAGCGTGCAATTTAAAATTTACAAGAGATTTAATGCCACTGCTTGGCAATCGCTAAAATCAACAGCCCAGAAAACAGTGACATTAAGAAAAATATTACAGTTATAATCATCCCCAAATAAGTCAATTAGTGTTAGGGCACGAGCTGGCGATTACTTGACCCATTTGGCTTGCACTTAAGTGAAAAAAAATGTCCCCCTATTATACCAGGATCGCTGGATTGTGACCTATTTTGCATTGTGCTCATTGTAACCCAGCCTCCCTTACAAACTCACGTGGGCTGACGCTGGTTTTCCTTTGCCTGGCAACAAAATAATTCTGACCCTTGACATTTGCAATCATAAAAAAAAAAAAAAAAAAAAAGAGGCAATTTATAATTGTGTTGTTCCAATGAAGGTGGGAAAAATTCAATCTGCTATTATACAAAAGCAGGGGCGGCTGTCTTCGGTGGAAAAAGCAACGCAAGTCAATTTGTGAACTTTGGCACCAGACGACCTTTAGAAACACAACAATATACTGAATTTACAAGCAACAGCAGCCCCATGCAAATGACCCGGGCCCGGCTGCCTCTGGGTTAGAGCTGCACACGGCATTATGGAGTATGCGTCCACAAAACAAATTAAGACTGTTACTTAAATGTCACGGCACACTATTGTGTTTGGCTACAGATCATTACACCTGATACTAACACTTTTAAAAACTGTAATAACTCGGGAAATATTACATTGAGTGCCCGCATGTATAAAGGGAAAGAAAAAAAGAGGAGAAAATAGGTTTCTGAAGTAATTTAAACATCACTACTCTAGGACTGAAGCGAAAGGTCAAAATTTAAGTAAGCTGAAAAGTAACATGAATGGCAAAGTCAAGCACACGGACGGGCGATGGAGACGGCGGGGATGAGTCTGCAGACACAATGAGGGGCATGCGGCGCCACGCGGGCGCGAGGGCGGGGGGCGCGGCGTTACCTTCGGTGTTGGTGCCGCTGCTGCTGTATATATTTCGCAGGCTACCAACACGGTTTAGTTTCCATGCCTTGCGCTTGGCTGCATCCCGAGAGCAGAGAAGGGGGCGGGGGGAAAGAGAGAAAACAAAAAGGAAAATAAAACAAATGAAAAGGGGAGAAATGTCAAAGCAGCTCGTGACGTCACCTCCGAGCCAGCGGTTCCTGGGAGGCAGGTGTGCACCGGGGTGGGGGGGGGGAGGGGAGGGAGACCCGCACCCCCCCCCCCCCCGCCCCCCCCCCTCCCCCCACTGCTCCTGGCACAGGGCGATCGAGAGTGGGGGAGGCGTGCCAGCCGGCATCATCAGGTTGGCATGAAATCAAACTAAGGCCCGGGCAAGGAAGCCCATGCGTCGCTCCCGCCCTGCTGGGCTGGACACGTGGCCACTCCAAACAGTGCCAGGCTGGCCTTCTTGGCGACGGGTGGCGTCTTTTGAAGGAGCTAGGATGCCAGCAGCCATGAGCCCTTTGATTTGGCAGAATGCTGGGAATGTGTCACATCAAAAGAGACCCCGGTGACTCGCGGTTCACGTGTATGCTGCAGAAGGTAGGGGCCCTGAATAGCCAGAGCCCTTAACGCTGGACTTGCTTCCCCCCCGACACGCGTTCATCTGGACAGCAGCCTGCGCCGGCAAAACTCGGCTACCCTCTTGCTGTTGTCAGAGGGTGGAGGCCCTTCTCCTTCCTATGGGGGCCTCTGGAGGCTCTGAATGGAGCTCTGAGGGACCCAGAGCACAGGCCCCAAGCTCTCAACTCATCAAAGAAAGCATCCGAGGGGGGGGAAAAAAAAAGACAGATGGCCAGTTACCCACACGGAAGAACCCTGGGTTTGGGAGAGAGCCGCAGCATGAACCTGCCACCGTGTGCAGAGTGGGGCGGGAAGGGGTCCCCGACCTCCTCAGGCACTCTTCTCCGGGCACACATTCTCGCCTCACCTGGCCCCCACCCTCCCAACCGCACACTCGGGGCCGAGACACCTGTGGCGGAGAGGCTGGCTCCGGTCAGCCCTTCAGAGGACGCACTTCATCAAGAGCGAAGGTTAAGTAGGGAGCCTCCTGTGGTGCAAGTCTTCCGGCTGAAGGCACAGCCACAGATCCACGGGCCGGACGGCCACCACACGGGCACGCACGCCAGCGTGTCCGTGGCGGACGCGGTCACCCAGGTTTCGGAAGAAGAGGCACGCCGGGCCATCTCTCTCTCTTGACCTCCACGGCCGGGAGAAGAAAGCGGTCAAACCCGCCATCAGGCTCTCTGGGGCTAACCGTTTAATGTTGGGGGTAAGAGGCGCTCCTGGGGAAGCCAGGCCGACCCTCTGGTTCACGGACTGACGCAGAGACAAGGAACACGCTGGCCAGGGGTCACCCCAGCACGTTCCGGACTCAGGACGGTGCTGGCTCCTGCTGTCGTGTTCAAGCCCAGACGCTCAGTCTCCAAGAGGGTGGGCTCAGCTCTAGCTGTGCCAAGCCCGGTGGTCGCGAAAGGAGCCCCCGTGACGACCAGGGCTCTGTGAGGAGCTTTGCTGCTGAGCTGAATCCCAAGCACTTCTGTGCACACGGGGTTTACTTACAGGGACAACAGGAACTACGTGTGAGAAATAAGGACATTTACGGAAGCAAGCGCAGTGATTCTCAAACAGTGTATATCCGGGATGCAAATTTTATGCTAATGAGGAAAGCAGAAAGCAGCTGTAATTTAGTGGTCGCCGGACTTAAAACCGGGAAAAAGTAAGCTATGAGTAAACACACCGAAGAGTTACTTGGTAGCTTGAAAACCCACCGGTAATTTAGTAGGAAATCTAATCTCTAAACTAGTGGGCATTTAAGGTTGGGGATGCAGGCCCTTCTACCGTATATGGGCCTGAATTTAGTCTCGCCCGGGTGAGAAGCTCCCCTTACCTCCGCATCCTCGAGGCACCAACTACCTACAGGGTGTCTGTCCCAGGTAACGTCACGGCCGGCACCCTCCAGTACGAACACCAGGCGCCCGAGACAAAGGAAACCAAACTAGTCACAGTTTTCAAATGTTTACTTTAGAAACGTTCAATGAATATTTATCCTCTCCCTCGGGTACAGCGGACGCTTTTGCAGAATTAATTGCGTGTTTAATTATCTCAATAGATGATGCTCTGGTGTCCTGGCCCCAGTTTTACAAGTTCCAGAAAGCGGTGGCCACGAAAGAGGCTGCACTCCCCAGCCTCGAAACTTACCTCTTTCTCAAACATTTACATATAAATAGGCAGAGCTGAGGCTGGGCACCCTTCTGGAGGGAGTGGTGGGGGGAGTTCTAGTGCAAACCTCTTCCCTCACCTGCACATGCCTTGCATTTTTCATGCTCCGATCTCCCATTACCGTTTGGATGTAGAGGTAAGAAGTGAGCTCGCAGTCTGGTTTTCTATTAACCTATTGATGAAATAATCAATTTTAATGTGTAAAATGCCATGCCTTTTCCTTCCTCTTAAACAAATGGACTTTTTCGGGATGATACCAAGGTCCCGACACGTGCATTTGTCTCCTGGGGCATCGACTGCTCTAGGTCCACCTGTTTCGAAGCTTCTCAAAGAGAAAACACAATCGTATTATCATCGGTAAAATCTCAGGTTGTGCACGGTGCTGCCACCCGTGCTCCCTTCTGCAGGAAATGGGGGCACTGTGCCAAACGGAAGGGCACTGCATCCCGACGCTGCTGGCTGGGCGCCTCGTTCCATAACCACACAGGCATCACACGCCGCGGCCGCCACCTTTGCAACAGCGGTGACGCTTGAGGGCTGCCTCACGTGGACTAGCTCAGAATGCTACATTTTCTGGGCGATCTTTACTTTTTTTTTTTTTTACGTTTATTTGTTTTTCAGAGACAGAGTGAGACAGAGCGCGAACAGGGGAGAGGCAGAGAGAGAAGGAGACACAGAATCGGAAGCAGGCTCCAGGCTCCGAGCTGTCAGCACAGAGCCCGACGCGGGGCTTGAACCCACAAACCGCGATTTACTATTTTTTTTTTAATTTCAGGGATACAGTTTCTTCCATTTCAACACAGGCTAACTTATTTTGATTTCCGTCACCAGTGTGACTTCTCACAAAACTACGGAGTTTCACATCATCGGGAGGAAAGGCAGTGGGGTGCGAGCAGTCCTCCAGCAGTTTCCACGCTACTGTTGTGCTTACTGGATAAGCAAGTCTCTTCTCTAAACAGTTTCGGGTGCCTTACGTAGCTATTTCAACAGCCCGATGGCTCCGCGCAGTCTCAAATGTTGACAGCACAAACTCAAATCTCCCCGGGAGTACAACCCTACATCGTGTAATTTCAGATGTGATGGAAGCTAACTGTCAGCCCGAATGTTAGGTGGGGAGAGGGAGCTCTTCTCACTACCTGCAAATTAAGTGGAACTTTCTGAACCCCCATCTATGTAGGCAGGAAAGTCGGTGGGCCCGGGGCGGGGGAGGGGGGGCCAGCAGGGGACAGGAAGCCACTAGCAGGACGGCATTCTCCCCATAATGGTGCCAAAATGCGAACCGTGAGCTCACGTTCAATACCAGACTGTTATGTGAATACCACAGCAAGAGGCAGTGCACGGGACACACGGCTCACGCTTGAGAATTAAAACAGAGAGGGACGTGGAACTCATCCTTATACGGGTTGGAATGTGTTTCCTAACGATTGAAAGGATCACAATTTTGAAAAAGACAGGGTAAGATAGGAGGGATTCCTCCTGCAACCTATACGAACACAAAAAGCTTACTGCCTTTTAGTGCCAGTGGCATCATCAACTTCCCCTTCAAATTAACCAAGAGCCCTCTTGCATATAAGCACCTTGTAATCTTTGGATTACAAAGAAAGGAAAAGACAGGTGAGTGGTAGTCCTGGTACCCGAATCCTAATGCTGACAAGTGCACCTGCACGTGTGCTCTGGCTATCTAGTGACATGGCCCCTTCCGGAAAGCTCATTTTCGTGGGTAGCGGGTGACCACACTGACAGCTGGGGGTGGCTGTGACCCAGCTCATCCGGGTCTCAAATGCTGCTCATCCTGAGTCATTCACGTAAAGAAAAGACGCCGCTATAAACTTCAGTTCGCAGAATATTTCTTTAAGGTATCTGATGATAGTTAGATGCGTTTTGTGTCCCTGTGTCCAAAATGAGGTCTGGCACAACACACCCGACTCCTAATTACTAACAGACAGTCATGATCTTTTCAAAGGACAGCGAGCAAAGGGGGAAAATGTGCAAATTACGGCTTTCCACGAAGTTAGGGTAGCTGGAATCATTTAGAGTTAACAACTCCCAATTATGACACGTCTCCTGATTTTTGCAAGCTCTGCCTTTTCATCCGAGTTCACACGATGATCGTGAGGGACTTACGATTTTATTTTAAAGGGACACTTGTTATTTTGTTTCTCTAAGCAAAAAAAAATAAAAAAATAAAAAATAAAAAAGTAAAAAACCAAAATTCTTGTATTTTTAACTACCGCATGCAAATGAATGGCTAAGAACTGACGACAGACAGCCGAATTTCCAAGGTGAGAATCTTTCGACTAGCTCTTTGCAAGTGGAATAAAAATGCACCTTAGTCTGTTGGCGTGCTCAGACGAGCCTGGTTTTCTCCTGAACTCTTCCTCCATCAGTGTGCCAGGAGACCACAGACTTATATTAATGTCACCTCTGGTCTCCTTCTGACAGCGCTCTTTGTTGATTAGATAAATATTCCTCAGATAGCTGATTAAAAAATGATGCAGCTGTGAGGCTGTATGTCCAAGCCTTGTCAGCCATGTTGGACGTTCAAGTGTGCATGAATTACATCCGCGGCGTGCAGCGAACAGGGCTGGTTAAGTAAGGCACGCTGCAGCCCTCACAATCAATTATGAGAACAAATAGGATCTTTTTACCTACACGCAGGAAGGGGCTGGGTCAGAGAAGGCGTGTCACTCATTTCTAAGAATGTCTTGTCTCGGAACGAAACAAATAACCCTCTCCATTCACACGAGGGATTGCAAACTTGTACCTCTTAGAGAAGGCGAATGACAACCTTGTCAGATAGCACCCACTCCCTGTCCACAGCAGACGGGTATTTATTTATTTTTAAGATGCCATCAGTATAAGTGCCACTCGTGCAGAGAGGACCGTCTCTGCTCCTCAGAGACGCCAGATAAAGACTGTCCCCCCAGGAGCCCCCCAGCAGGTGGGGGTGGGTCACACTGCGGTTCCGTATCACTTCCAGTCTAGCGTCCCCAGTACCCCGCAATCTTTTGTTGGTGGTGATTTCATTGTGAGGTTAGAGATTGGAGATTTCTGTTGTGCTGGCCATTTGAACGTTCATTTGCTCAACAAGACTGTGTAAATGTTCTGTTCTCTTGTAAAGAGGCAGTGGTTTTTTTTTTTTTTTTTATTTTTTATTTTTCCCCATAAGACGCGACCCCAAAGATTCTTACGCTATGTGAACTCCCTACTTTAGCTGTAAAGGGGCTTGACATAATGGTTGCTTCCCAGAGGCGGCCACACAGAGAAGTAGTCACGTTGAAACGTCCATTAAAAGGGTCTTTGAGAGGATTAAACAAAACCTGAGGCCAAGCAAATATAGGACATATGTTCAGGAAGCAAAATAACTTCGTCGTTACCAGTTTCTGGCAAGACTGGTATAATCTTTTCGTAACCTGAAGCTCCTGAACGCAGGAGCTAAAATACCCAACTCAACAAAGCCCTGAAAGAAGTCACTGACCCTTAATTATAAAATTTTAATTCACTTTCCAATAACCCATAATGGCTTTCTTTACAGCAAATACAATCTCCATATCAGCGGCTTCTTTAAAGCTGCGAAGGCTTGGAAGCCGCCGAAGGCTTCCGCATAGTGGTTAATGTAGACGTGCACAGAAAATACCATTAACCCCAGAAAACAGTGAAAATAAAAACTAAGCGAAAGCTCCAGGATACGCCATAAAAACCAGAAGTTCCAATTAGGTGGAGGGCTGGTTTTCCTCTTGGCCTAGAAACACACTGTGTTGCAGAGCAAGGGTTCAAGCGCACCCAAAATTAATTGGGTATTTCAGTATGATGCCAAGAGGGTAACTTTTAACAGGGACTAAAATAAAATAGGAGTTGAAGTCGAATATACCTTTGTGATACATTCGTAATGTAGATTTCAGGTCGGGCATGTTCTCAGATGGAGATTAGAAATACGTGAACACTTAATGTTAACTTCTTGCCCTGTCTTCATGGAGTAGCTATTCATTTTGAGAAGGAAGGGCTTTCTGGCTGGGGGGGGGGGGGGAGGTGGCTTGTTAGGATATTGATACGGGGGCCCCTCGGTCTCTAGGCTTCACCCTCTTCCAGACACATGATCAGGACACGAGAACAGAGACTAAGCATGCTGTGGACTTGGGAGGGGAGTGGGTCCCCAGCCTTTTTTTTTTTTTTAAAGGTCTAGTTACTCCCCGAACAGGGCTTCAATATTGCAGGACTGGGGCACCTGGCATTGCAGATAGAGACAAGAAGCAAACCAAATTCTCACTTAAGAATAAAACGAGGTTCAAACGAGTTTTTCCAAGTTGAATGATGTGTGCGAAATGTGTGAGATCCGTTCATCTGGGTTCACATCGGCAGGATGCAGCAAAGCAAGGGCTGTCCTGCCCTGGCCGTATCTCCTGGCCCCTCTCCGAGGGCCAGCTCAGGGCTCGGGGAGGTGGGCGGCAGGCCAGGGGCGAGTGACGCTGGGAGAGGGAGGCTGGGCACTGGGGTGTCTGAGCTTCTTACCCGGGAAAGGAGTGATAATGGGAAACATTTATCCCCCTCCCCTCCCCCCCCTTCCCTTTCTTCTTCATTTTCTTCCTTCTCAATCTCCTCTAGGAATATATTGCAGGCTTTTCTTTGGATTTTTTTTTTTAAACACAAAATCTTTCTCCAACAATTCCAGAAAAGATAGTTTTTTAATAAAACTTTAAATCGTGCTATCATATTTCAAAGGCGATGACCAGTTAAAGCAACTAATCAAAGGCATAATTATGTAATGATGGCTGCTCGTGCTCCCTCCCGGGGCTGTAATTGAGGGGCTGTGATCACTGGACCACCAGCCTCAACAATGGCGGACACTGCATTTGATCTGACATCTTTGTAGTTGACTTCCTACACCTGCCTGAGTGAAATGGGACACTTCGGGGTTATTCAGTCAACCACAGTCCCCTTATACGTGGCCATCTGAGTCGGGGAACACCACTGAAAATATCTTCTAGAAAATATTTGTAACCTTACGCATTTCAGGAGAACCTCCCAGGAAATTCCCGATAGCATTCTGATTTGCAGTTTCAGAAACCTCGGAGGCTTTAACATACGTGGGTATTTACTTAGTCAAAGTCGGGTACAAAGAGCAGAGTGGAAAACAAAAGAATTCTAATCATTTGATTCTTTTCTGCTATTATGGACATACACGCCTTGAAAGACTAACAGACTTCTTCCCATAAAACTGCTTTGACCATAACTTCACAACTTTTTACTATTTTGAGTAATTAAACAAGGTCATGATTATCCTAGGAGGGCCCAGGAAAGTGCTGTACTCACAGAGCACAACAACGAAAGTCTCATGTCTTTCTGTAAAAGTAACTTAAATACACCAACTTTATTCAGCTTCAAGCAAGAACACAGTGGAACACGGCTTCAATATTATTGCAGAAGCAAAGTTAATTTCATATTATTTTAAGAATATACCATGACCAATCTAACTATCCCTTCAATTTTCCTCTTAAAGTTCTTAACCATATACACGAATAATGACCACACTTACGAGTATGGCTTCTATGAAGACCTGTAATACTTTCGAAATGTAAGGTGTTAGGTTAGGATCGTTTTCAAAATTATCCTTTTTAACAGTGGCATCGTGGAGACAGCATATCACAGTTCCTTATCATTAAGCACTGAGTTATTGCCAATTTCATGCTACTAAAGATGCTATCTTCTCTTGAACTTAATATAGATACAGGTGGTCACATATAGAAATATTTATAGGTATGTGTGCAGACACACACATGAATTCCTTTTCTCTGCTTTGTCTGCTGAGAGCCAAGGAGGAATGACAAGCTAGTAATCTAGCCCACAGAGCTCGGTTTCTGATACCATTCTCCAATAAAAAGATCCAGGGCTCCTTGGGGAGGTGGCCAATTCTGGGACCGGGGCAGGAAATGTAGAGGTGAGCCTGGGGCATTTCATAGATGCCCCGCAGTGAGGAAGTTGCTAAAATAAACAAACAGACCTGCCCTACACTGATGGGGGCAGGGGCTTCCAGTGGCCAAAGCCAGAATAATTCGAGCAAGAAGATAAACACAGTGCTACTGGATTATAGCCTAAAGTATACAGCAAATAATCCAAGAGTCCATGCCGATGTAAAGACATGATTGAAGAAAATAATAAATGGGGAGAAGAGACAAAGGTTCCCAAATAGTTTATGTCGATACCCCACCCGAGAGGAAGGGCGGGACTCCTCCCTCCTAGGTGAGGGCTGGACACAGAGGCTTCCTCCCAAAAAGGACCCCGTGGAAGTGGGGAGGGGACAGAAGTAACTTCACAGAGGGGCAGTCTGAGGAACACAACCTCAAGCCAGTGATCAAGGTCAGCACTGGCAGTCATACATGGCGGTGGTACTATGTTCCCTTGACATGCTGTCATAAAAACAGCTCTTGCCTCTGTGACCTTCCTTCCAAAAATCCCGACCCCAGACTAATCCTAAGGAAAACAGCAGACAAATTGCAAAAGAAGGGCATCCTACAAGGTCAGGAGTACCTGACCAGTACTACTCAAAATTGTCAGGGCCAACAAAACCAAGGGAAGTCTGAGAAAACATCCCAGCCAAGAGGAGCCTCAGGAGACGTCACAACTAAAGGTCATATGGGACCCTGAATGGCATCCTGAAACAGAGACAGCAGTGGGTCCAAACTAAGGAAATCCAAAAAAAAAGTATAGACTTTAAGTTAATACTAAGGTTACCAATACTGGTGCATTAATTGTAAGAAACATACCATACTAATTAAAGATGTGAATAGTAAGGGGAAATCATGTGCACACATGTGTGTAAGGGGACGTCATTTGGGAATTGCCTATAATATCTCCTCAGTTCTTCTAGAAGTCTTTTCTAGAAACTACAACTTTTCTAGAAAATGAAGTCTACTAAAAATACTGTAATAAGCACCTCTGGGCAGGAGTATGAGTTTTTTTCCTTCCAGTCATTTTAATGGTTTCCTCAGAATGAAATGCCAGCAGTAACACTGCCACATGAAAGGATTATCCTGTAGCTTGGAATATGTACAGAGGAAACTTACCTGGTCGTAATGTATCACTTATTCTCCTTAAATCAACTTTTACAAATTAAAGGCAATTTGAAATCTCTGTGTGGCCTTAACAGTATGTGTCACATGTACTAATAGAAGCTCTCAACAATGTGAATGCCTGCTCCATTGGACAGTTGTGCTGAGAGATGAGCTGTTTAATTTATGATTGTGAATGCAGGTTTCATGGTATGTTTGTGAACTAATGTCCTTTCCCTTTCCTTGCTTTTTTTTTTTTTTTTTAATGTTTACTCATTTTTGAGAGACCAAGAGAGAGAGCAATTGGGGGAGGAGCAGAGAGGGAGAGACAGAATCTGAAGCAGCTCCAGGCTCTGAGCTGTCAGCACAGAGCTCGACATGGGGCTCAAACGCATGGACTCGATCTCGAGATCAGGACCTGAGCTGAAGCTGGACGCGTAACCAACTGAGCCACCGAGGCACCCCTCTTTATTTTTTAAGTTTTATTTGTTTGTTTTGAGAGCGACAGAGACAGCACGAGTCAGGGAGGGGCAGAGAGAGAGAATCCCAAGCAGGCTCTGCACTGTCAGCACAGAGCCTGACACAGGGCTCAAACCCACGAAACCACGAGATCATGACCAGAGCCAAAATCAAGAGTCGGACGCTTAACCGACTTAGCCACCCGGGCACCCTTGAACTAATGTTCTTTAGAGGCAGCAATCCACCCAGGCCAGTTCTTCCGGATACTATGCTGTCTCCTTGTATTTCATTTGGAATTGTTGAACTTGCAATTACGTTTTCCCCCGCTTCAGTGAATTACAACGTATATTTTTCAAAAGCGTACCAAGTACGAGTTCTCTCATTAACTTCCAGGATTAGCTTATAAGAATTAGAAAATGGCCCTGAGCCGTTGACAAAAAAAATGTTTGCCCTCGTGCTGAAATTTAGATCTTTGCCTGTAATCAGCACACACACACAACAATCCACCTCTTCACTAAAAGCAAAAGAGCTTAACGAAGTTAAAGACCCGAGTCATGGCTACTCTGGTTTCAAGAGATCCGTGGAGGCACACACCTGTGGTGAATCATCTGCTCTGGGGGAAGGTCTGAACTCAGACTCACAAGGGTCAGGAGACAGAACCAGCACCGTTCTTAAATACGAGTACTGATAAAATCGTGTATGAAAAGCAAGTTTGTAATCACGAGTTCATCTACAAAATACCGTCCCAAAGTTCACTTGGGCACAAGATAGGAGGTGAGGCTATTCTCACCAAAGCCCATTTTGTACGCAAAAACCCCAAACAGATCGCAAGAAACAGAACTACTAAACTGGCTCCTTCCACAGAAGGACAGAGTTCATGGCCTTATGGTTTCCAGCCATCAGTTTCATGAATGAATATGGAACATATGAAACTGTACCAAATATGCATTATTTGAAGGTTTTCTTTTATTATTTCTTTTCTAATTCTTTTGGGGGGGGGGAAATGATATTTTACAGATTGCGAAGAACATGCAAACTGCCAAGAAAAAAGTGTCAGGATGGCAATGAGCTGCCTCCTTCACGGAGGAGGGGCGGTTGCAGGGCGTTGCTGGGTGTCAGTGGGTCAGTGGCTGAATTTGACCCACGTGGCAATGTGCGCCCTCTTCCCAGTGCTGCAGGTGCAAGGGAAGGTCATGGACAACAGAGAAGAGGGGGAGGCGGGAAAGCTGGTGCTCGGGGAACTGAGGCCGCCCTGCCTGGCAGAGGCAGGCACAGGGTGGCCAAGGGGTGACTCGGGTCCGTGTCCCACGGTCCCCTTCCACCTCCAACCCAGGACTGCCATGAGGGGTGAAGGAGCCACCACAGCAAGAGGGGCACAAAGTCAGTACGTGCCGGTGTCTTCCCCTTACCGCCTAAGCGAGATCAAGACAGTTCAAAGCAGACGCATCCACAGAAAGAAAATCTCAAACAGCTGGCTGAAGTGCTATCTGAATAACTTGCTAGCGAACTTGTGTATTCGTTCTAAGAGCCTTCACCCCTTTCTTCCAGTTAGCCACTCACCCAGGAAGGGCAGGAGGAGGCAAGAAGGTCCACCCTCAACACCAAGAGCCTCTAACGGAGAAATACAGATGAAATTCTTTTTCACCAAGAAACTATTTAACAAGAGCCGGGGACTCCCTTGTGGGGTGGGGGTGGGGTGCCTGTACACGCACAGTGTCTCACGCGCGCGTGAGGGAGATGACAAGGAAGGGTGGGGGCGAGGGATCCCAACAGTAGCGACTGAACCAGTATGATCAACAGGGGAGACCAGAACCTTCCATCTGGGTGAGCTTTCGATGTTTCAGTTAGCAAGGAGATGGGTTTCTATTGGTTATCTCAGAGACGACCGCACTGAGGAAGCTGGAGATGTTCTTCAGACTACTTCTTCTAGAATAAACTGGATGAGAGATGTCAACACGCGGTCAACCGCTCACCATACGCTGTGTGCAGTTATCTTGATGTGGATGCCACGTGAACACAAGGCACAAGGTAAGTCCCAGCCCGCACGAAGACGCATCACCAAGGAAAAACACGCGGGAGATTAATCTCAAGGTGCTATGGAAATAGTTTTGAAAATGTTACAAACACGATTCAGAACGATTTGTAAAATTACAGTATTTTTAGAAGTCTCCACTGCAGACATTATGTATGCACACAGGTGCACAGACACACACACACACACACACACACACACACACACACACACACACACCCTTCCGCTCCTGGCCAAGTAGAGCTCTGGCTGAAAAATCAAGTAGGGTCTCGATGATATAGAAATAAACTAAGTGATTTTTTTTTTCCTCTTCTACTTTTATGTAGTGGTAGAACTGTATTTTCTGGTAGATTTGAATAAAAAAAGCAAAAAAAAAAAAAAAAAAACGCCAAAAAAATACATCGGTGTTGTTTTTTTTTTTTTTTTTTTTTATTTTTTTTAACATTTATTTATATTTTGAGAGACAGAGCATGAGCTGGGGAGGGGATGAGAGAGAGAGAGGGAGTCACAGAATCCGAAGCAGGCTCCAGGCCCCGAGCTGTCAGCACAGAGCCCGACGCGGGGCTTAAACTCACAAACCGTGAGATCGTGACCTGAGCTGAAGTCTGACACTCAGCGAACTGAGCCACCCAGGCGCCCCTCAGTGGTCCTGTTTTTAAACAAATATGCAGGCCCCTTCTGATGACCATGATTTGGCAACCTCGTAGAGTAACTTTGCTTCCCATGAATCATGGTATCGGCATACACTCCCTCCGTCTACACAGGCCCACCTGTGGACTCTAGCCGCTGGCGTCTACGAAGGGTTGCTTATCTGCAGGCCGGAGCCATGGCTCCGTCCTCCTTCCTCCCTCCGGATGAACTGGGCTCTGAGCTCCAGAAAAGTCCGGAGCGGGTAGCCAAAGGGCTCTATCACACGTTCACAGTGACATGAAAGACTTAGGTGTGGACAAGAACACCTCTTCCCTGCTCCAATCAAGACAGTTGGCATTTCAATTAAAAGGCAACAATCTTTTAAATGAAACACCTACGGGGACGTAAAAGAAAAATACCCCCCCCCATTTACTGATCTCACACCTAGAAACGAAATATGTGTCAAAGCATGACTTCAACGAAAACAGGAGATGCTCGTCAGACACCTATCTCTAATCTGCCAAGTGGCAGTGACCGGCAGGCAGACAGGTGGGAGGAAGGCGCCCTCACCTTGCGGACAGGTGCCGGGCGGCCGCTGAGCCGGCAGCAGCTCTGAACCGGTGACCGTGGGTGACTGAGTGACAACGGCTGGCTGCTAATCGTTGATCGAATAATGAAGCTGAAACAGCTGATAAAAGGTTCCAATCTTGAGAAAAATGATTGATCGTTTTTCAGTTTACTGGCACCGCTATTTGTGTGACAAACGGCTGCAAAGCCCCCGGTTAATCTCGGCACACCTCCAAGCCCGCTGTGGCAGCTTCGGCTCGCACAGCCAGATAATCAGCAAGAGCTAATAACACCACCGCGCGGAGGCTGCGAGGGCGAAACCCTGGTGTTTTATCAAGCCCCATCTCCGAATCAATTTGCACAATGGATTTTTTGGGCGACGGGCAGGGGAGAGGAGAGACCGGGGAAAGAAAGGAAAGCAGCACAACAAGAACAAAGATGGATAAGCCGGGCACAGAGAGCATGGTCCTGACACAGAGGCACGGGATGGTCAGGAGAGCAGAAGGGCTTTCGATTGGCTCGGGAGAGCTCACAGATTTTCTCAATGGCAGAGTCTGATCTGTTGCATCGAAGTGTCCCATCAAGATTGTTTGTCATTGGACAGTGCAGAGCTGCTGTGCACAGCCAGCCTGCCTCCTGTCCCCGTCGCATGGAGTATGTATGGTTCTTCTTTAGCTCGATTTTCTTTCCTGTTTTTTTTTTTCCCCCCCCCAATGGGAGGGGGTAGGTAGTGTGGCTTTAAGTGAATTAAAAGTTGTACTTCTGAACGACGCTCAAAATAGCACAGTCGTGGGGGCGCCTGGGTGGCTCAGTGGGTTAAGTGTCCGACTTCAGCTCAGGTCACGATCTCACGGTTGGTGAGCTCGAGCCCCGCGTCAGGCTCTCTGCTGTCGGCACAGAGCCTGCTTCGGGTCCTCTGTCCCTCTCTCTCTGGCCCTCCTCTGCTTGCACTCTCTCTCTCTCTCAAAAAAAAAAAATAATAAAAAAAGTAAGTTATTAGAAAATAACACAGTTGTTTCTATGGCACCATATGCCGAGTCTCATCCTAACTTTGATAAAAGTGAAATCAGTTCAACACACTCCCAAGAAATTCATGTTAACATGGAAGCCAACACGACTTAGCGTGTTGAGCCCTCTAGTCCTGCTTAATGCCTGTACCATCAGGTTGGACAAAAGTCAGGATTAAATACGATCATGCATTGAGTGCAATTAGTGTACGTAGTGAACGTAGATAATAAATATTAAATATAATGATGATAATGACTTATTTCTCAACTTCCAAAACAGAAAGAAGCGAGCCTCCATTTATAATATTCTCATGTCAATCAGCACATTCAAGATATACAAGCACCAGAACTGAAAGACAATATTATCTCCATCCACTACTGAACAGCAGTGAAAAAGTTGGAGAAGAATCCTAAATGTAACTAGCTTTCAGGAGTGCATCAAAAGCATATGTATGGAAAAGATGCTAAACGTAAGAGATTCAAGCAAAGATAAGCCTTCTCTATTGACCTGAAATGAGACAATGAAACCACACAGTTATGAAAAAGGACACAAAAGTGAAGCGGGTTGTGTAATTTCAGATTTGAAATGTGAGCTCTAATTCCGCCCCAGAGCTCCATAGGAATTGGAAGCCAGGAGCCAGGGGCCAGGCCCGCACCAGAGCAGTCCTGGGAGGGCAGCTTTCCAGAGCTAAACAAGCACTCAAGACCTCTGTGCTTCTGAGAATGTTCTGGGTTTTCACACGGGTGAAATCCCACGTGCTCTTTCCCAAATTAGAAGTGAGGACACTTCTAATCCAACAGGCCTTCCCATAAGGCTGTTGGATGAACAATTAAAACACTGTTCTCCTGGGGCACCTGGCTGGCTCACGGGGTGGAGCCTGCGACCCTTGATCTCGGGGTTGTGAGTTCAAGCCCCATGTTGGGTGTAGAGATTACTTAAAAACGTTAGAAAAAAATCTTATAAAAACAAAAAACACTGTACTCTTTGGTTTCAACATTTCCCAAAATGTGTTCCAGAACAGAGTAATGGTCCTGAGGACTGAACTAGAGTTTAGATGGGTATGGCCACACATGTTTGGCATCACAGTTTAAACAAGTTAAATGAGGCTTTTGTTTTTCTTCTTTTAAGTGGAGGGCTTCCAAGAGACTTCGACTTGCTGGGGTCTCTCCAACCCCCAACAGGGAGACAGACTAGGCCACGCTCTCCAAAACTTTTCCTTCAGTGCATCTTGTTGGATTCATATTCTAGAACACACACTTTTGGGGAACAGTGGTTTAGATCACATAGAGCCAATCCATAGAGAATAAATGCTTTGGGAAACCAGGGGCGCCTGGGTGGCTCAGTCGGTTGAGCGTCCGACTTCGGCTCAGGTCATGATTTCACAGTTCCTGAGTTCGAGCCCCGCATCGGGCTCTGTGCTGACAGCTCAGAGCCTGAAGACTGCTTCCGATTCTGGGTCTCCCTCTCTCTCTCTCTCTCGGCCCCTCCCCTGCTCACACTCTGTCTCTCAAAAAAGAAATCCTTTGGAAAACCAATTAGAACCTCCATGTGGGCCCAGGGAGGTCCCCTCCCTCCTCTCCCCGGTGAACTGCCATATGCTTGGAGCACAGCACACGCGTGCATGGTGCCGGGCTTTCGGGGGACACAGCGAGTATCTGATGGGTGTCCTGTCTTCTCGGGCTTTCAAAACAGTTGGAAGAGCAAGATTAGCCCATGTGAAATGTTTCCAACAAACACGTCATGGACAGAAGACAAGACTGCCCCGGGCAGAAAGGAATTGTCAACTGAACGGTGTAGAAAAACGAGGAAAAAAAATCAGCGTGTTCCCCTGTGCTCACCCCGGAAGAGCCAGCCTGTTTGGCTCTATGACTGTGAACTGTGGGCCTTTTAGGGCTCCTGCCGACAGTGCTGAGGGAAACACTCAGATGCCACCGGAATCTCTGAGAGGTGGAGTCGGTGTTAAAGCCTTTCGCAGGCCATACCAACGAAGATCTAAGCCTGAAAATTAAGTCTTTTCTTTCCCCCCACCTTTGAGGTACTTTGGCCACCATCCTATTCGGGAATTTCCAATGTTAATGGCAGTCACGAGGGCGCGGTTTTCAGTTCGCCTGTGTGGCGGGACGGGCTCCCTGGAGGAGGCGGGGGACGGTGCACGGTCTGCACCGGAGATCCACCACGAGAGGCCGAGAGGAGGCTGAGGAACGTACCAGTTCCACGTGGACATGGTTTTTGTCCACCCCAAAGGGCGGCGGGGTGGCCACTCTCTGCTGGTGCCTGCCGCGGGCGGGGAGAAGGTTCGCAGGCAGGTGTCCTGGGTGTGGGGAAGAATCAGCTTAACAATTCTGGTCAATGCTATTTAGTGGATAATCTGTCATTGTTACTGTCCGTGACATCTGAAATGCGCCATTTAACAAGTGGGTCTCCTTTCGGGGATGAGCACTGGGTGTTGTATGGAAACCAACTGGACAATAAATTTCATATTAAAAAAAAAAGTGGTCTCTTAAGTCAGAAGATAACAAACAGGCGAGCAGAGTCTCGCTGGTTCCCGGAGGAGGAGCGAGGAATCTGGACGCTGGTGGTCCCGGCTGTTTTGTTTCCACGGACAGTGAGTGTCTAAGCATTTTTTTTTTTTTTTTAGAAGTCTGATGCCATGGAGAATCTTCACATTTTTTCCCCCTGACTCACAATTCATATAGCAGACAATCACAAGTAAAAGGAACATTTTCCACAGTCAGAGCAACAAGGGGAAATAAAACCCTTCGGCGAGATAATTCAGCAAAAGAGAAATTTCCTCTTCTTCATTAGAATAAGGAATGGCGGAGTGAAATGCTTTAATTACCCATGAAGCAAGAGAACCTTATGTGATTGCCTTCATTTTAAGTGCACTAGAATGGAGAATGCCCACTATTAAGTGCTCGTGTCTTTCTCCAACTGTTGGAAAACGCCCAGTGCCATTGACCAAACTCTGAGAATAATTCTACGCAGCATTAAATTATTAAAAAACTTTTTTGTGGTTCGTCTTATTTGAAGCCGTGAAAGCCGTATGTGCGAAAATGACCATTTTTTCTTGAGTATCCCTTTGTATCTGGTGGGTCTCTGGACCACCTTTAAAAATGGCACGTTTTCTGATTCCATAGTGCTACTTGGGAAGGATAAATCCCATAATACTGGATGACAATTGTATGTGGGGGAACAAGCTAAGAGATACTGAAATACTTTTATATTGACTCTTCTTTTAAAGAACGGAGAGAGAAACGGAGAACTGCTCTTTAAAAGACAGTGAAATATTCCCACAGCTATTTCACCACTAAATAATTGCAACACAGAAATCAAGGTAAAAGTCAGCTTGTTTTCAGCAATATAGAACATAAAATGCATATAGGTCCCTACATTAACTGGGGACAAGTGCTGTGTTTAATGAAGCCACTGTAACTATAGTGAGAACATGATTCTTTTGCCAGGAACATAACAACCTTAGAGGGCCACCTGTTCCCAGCCTCTCCTCTTGGGTCTCTGCTCCAAGGTGTCCTCAGCGAGCCTCCTTGGCCCCTTTACCCATCATAGAAAATAACCTTGCCTGCCCCTGGAGGTCCTCAGTCCTCCCGCTCTGCTATGTCTCTTTCCATTGCATCGATTGCTATCGCGTATTTATTTACTATCTGCGGCAAATTTTCCATAACGGTAACAGCAGTATTCGGGGTTCACAGGCTCTTCTAGAACCCTGCCACACTCCAAGCAAGGGACAGAGTCTCTTTCTCTACCCGGAACCAAGGTGGGACTTTGTTGACAGGTTACAGGAGAACTGACACCCTGTGTCCCCTGATGCTTAGGCACAGAAGGAAACATGGATGGCCTCCTCCTGGCTATGCAGCTCTCCTACAACGCTTGCCCACTGTGTCGGGAGGAAGTCCTGGCCACGTGGAGAGGTCACGTGCAGGTGTGCTGGCCAACAGCCCCGGCTGAAGTCCTAACAGGCAGCACCAACAAGTAATGGACAAATATTCCAGAGGTTTCCAGCCTCTGGCAAGACAGATAACGATATTTGAGCTTTTATAGGTCTGAGATTTGATTGAAACCAGTAAAATAAATAGGATAAAAATAAAAACATAACGAACGGAGGATACGTATGACGAGCCACATGGGGCGGTTTAATCATCAGACACTACGAGAACGTCTTCGGGGGCCGGCCGGGTCCTGGCATGCGACCGTGTGTCTGTGTGGGTGTCTGACCCTTGGTGATACTTGTCCTACACACAGCCTACTCGGCCTTTCCCTGAACACTGGCTCTGAACCCTGGCGGCATGCGTGAGTCACCCGGGGCGCGGGCTCTCTCAGGCCGGTTCCCCAGCCCCGCCTCTAGAGCAGACATCTAGAACTTGTCCAGAGAGCCGGCCGCTCCGGCCACCTCTGGGCCAGAGGAATCTCACGGCTCCCCTGCCCGCGGCAGCCACTGTGGGTTGACCTGACCCTCCCACCCCTCCAGGCCCTTCCCGTGGGGACACTGTCACGTGTGTCTCTGATCTCCCGGACTCCAGACCCCCATCCTCGTGGCCTCCTCCCCGCTGCACCCCAGAGGCTGGCACAGCCTCAACTCTCCTGATTCTGTTTCCGTGTCTCTCACATCTACTCCTGTGGCCCAGACAGTCTTGCACAGCTCATGCCCTCACGGTCACACAGGGCTCTCCTTGTCACCACCACCGGCCCAGGACACACCCTCGGGCCTCTGCCCTGCAAGTCGTGCTCCTTTAGCTCAGTGTGTCCTCTCCGATGGCCCACAGGTCCCTCGGTGCGTCATGGTGTAGCTGCGGACCTGACGTCACCATCAGCATTTCTGTCTCTGACCCACCGCACCAGCTGAGATGCGGTTTCAGGGATCTGGATTTAATCCAGGCCCCTGTGACTTTACAAAGTCCCGGAAGGGCCACGTGCCTGTGGGCCGCAGGGTCCTGGTGGGACAATCTCTGGTTCTCGGAAGCAGCACAGAACAGCGTCCTCTCAGTAGCGAACGGGTAGTAAGCGTTCGCTATGAACGTGAAGTGAAGATTCTTACAATCCAAGGACAGAAAGGAGGGTGCTGGAATAACCCGGTGTATAGGTCTGCTATTGTCTCCATCTCGCAGTCACTTTTACTAATAATGACAATAATCCCACAGTTTTCTTTGAAAGATAGAGGAGAGGAGGCCTCAGGGGACGCAAACTCTGAAGGACAGAAGGATAAAAAGCCCTACGACTGCAGAGAGGAACACGCAAACACGGAGCTCACGGCAACCCGACACATGGCTTAGGAAAACCCACGCTGAACTTTGTAACGACCTATAGGCAGAGACGCACAGGACCCAGGAGGTCGCCACCGTCCAGCCCAAAGTCATCTTGAAAACTAAGTGACTGGCACCAGGCAGAAAGCACACAGAAATCACGGGCTGGGGAGTCTTCTGAGGAGGACGGGGCAGGTGATCACGGGGACACCCTACCCAGCACGGAGGCGTCGGCCACAGCGAGATCGGTGGGCAAACACAGGTGGATAGCCGTGAAGTCACTAATTCGGAAGAGAAGCGTAAAAGCTCGTCTTGGCCAAAGTGGAATCCGCAGAGGTGAGGAAAAATAATCTCTTGTGTTTAAGGCTCCAGGTAGAGAAGGGAAAAAGCTGGCCTCTGCAAATGAGCTCTCACGGTGAAGCAATGCCTGCATCCACACTAAGGGACAGGTGCGACAGGAGCGCGGACACAGGAGCGCGCTCTCTGGGGACGATGCCCTGCGGTTCCAGGAGTCCGGACTGGTCGGGAGGAGGCTGTGGTCTCAGGGAGATGCGGAGTATCTCCCGCAGGGTGTGACCGAGCTGTGAGGCAGGCGTGGGATCAATCAACACTCACGTACCAATGAAAGGAGCTTTTAACTAAAAGTATTTAGGGCTTTTTAAAAAAAGGAAAATAGGGGGGCATCTGGATGGATCATCTGATTAAGCATCTGACTTTGGCTCAGGTCACGATCTCATGGTTCGTGGGTTCTGCGTCAGGCTCTGTGCTGTCAGTGCAGAGCCCGCTTCGGATCCTCTGTCCCCCCCACCGCCGCCTCTCTGCCCCTCCCCCACTCGTGCTCTGTCTCTCTCAAAAATAAACCAACATCAAAAAAAATCTTAAAAAAAGTAAAACAGAAAAGATTTTAAAACACGTCAAAGTCATATATATCTTTGTAATTAAGAGAAACAAAAGTTGATGCACTCAATTGTGGGAGAGCCTTCAAATCCACGTTACAGATGAAGAAAAAAGGAAAGTAGACAGCAAAATGTAAGAAGAGACGGAATCCGGCTACGCTTCGAAAAGTTAAATGTGCTCTTACATGTCTGCTGCAAGAAAACTGAAAAGAGGGACTGATATTTTATGCCGATGTTTAGTGCAATGCTATACGACAGGCGAATGTGGAAACGGTTCAAGTGTCCCTCAACAGTTGAACAGGTAAGCAAGACGTAGTCTGTCCACACAGCGGAACATTCCTCAGCCTTAAAAAGGAGTCAAGCCCTGCCACCTCCTAGAGCCTGGTTGAGCCTTGGAAACACGCTGGGTAAAAGCAGCCGGTCACGAAGGACAGACATCTGTTGACAGAACACATCTACTTCGGGCAGATCCGCAGAGCCAGGAAGTAGGTAGACATTCCCTGGGGCCGGGGGATGGGGCTTGGCTATGCAGGTTTTTGGGGCCATGATAAAGTTCTGGAAATCACCAGTGGCGATGGCTGGACGACACCGTGAATGTAACCGATGTTAGGGAGTTGTAACCTCAAATGTGACAAACTTCCTGTTATATATTTTCTCACAATAAAAAGTATATACAACGGGGTATTATTCAGCAATCAAAATGAATGAGATCTTGACATTTGCAACTACGTGGATGGAACTGGAGGGTATTATGCTACGCAAAATTAGTCAGAAAAAGACAAATACCATATGACTTCACTCATACGAAGACTTCAAGAGACAAGACAAATGAACATAATAAGGGAAGGGAAATAAAAATAATATAAAAACAGGGAGAGGGACAAAACAGAAGAAACGCATAAATATGGAGAACGAACTGAGGGTTACTGGAGGGGTTGTGGGAAGGGGGGATGGGCTAAACGGGTCAGGGGCACTAAGGAATCTACTCCTGAAATCATCGTTGCACTATAAGCTCATTTGGATGTAAATTAAAAAAAAAAACAAAAACAACCAATGTTCAAAAAGTAGCAAAACATAAGGAAAGAGAGTAAGAAAGCAAGGGAGAAAAAGAAGTAGATTAAGGGGTGGATGGGAACAGAGAGAACACAGCAAGCAAATCCCGGATGGAGGAAGATGGAAAGAGAAAGAAACAGGAGAGGAGATGCCAGAATGAGGGACGACGGAGAGGAAGAGCTAGAAGGGAAGAATGGAGGCACGGGAAGGGCGACAGACGTGACCACCGGTCGTTCACCCACGACGCAGCCCTGCTGGGACGGACGCCCTCCTGGCCCTGGTCCTTCCCCAACATCTCCGCTGAGGCTCCAGCTTTCCCTGCCGGGCCCTAGGTCTCACCCCCACGCAGCCCCAGCCTCCCGGGAGCCCCAGGTTTCCCCTGACACAGGCTTCCTCTGCCATCCTTTCCATGGAGACCACCTGCAAATGGCCCCGCAGCGGTGAGTGCCTTTACACAGACCTTGAGCGCGTACGGGATGTTCCATCACACTCACATAAGGTACTTGTCGACAGTGTGGAGGGGGGAGTTTGAAACACTCTGGGGTTTGGAAACAAAGTTAGGCCAGGAACTAGATTTGGCCATACATTAATGGCTCTCAAATCTGGTCTTAGAATTCTTCAAGCAAAGGAACTTGGGACAGAGTCCTCCGTGGGTCAACTAAGCTGAGAAGTTGTGATCAGAAATTGAAGGTAATGAGTTATTGGGGCATCTGGGTGGCTCCGTTGGTTAAGTGTCTGACTCTTGAATTTGGCTCAGGTCACGATTTCATGGCTCGTGGGTTCAAGCCCTGTGTCAGGCTCTGCGCTGATAGAGAGGTGGTGCCTGCTTGGGATTCTCTCTCTCCATCTCTCTCTGCCCCTCCCCCACTTGTGCTCTCAAAATAAATAAAATAAGCTTGAAAACAAAGGGGATGAGGGAATGAGTTACTGACACCAGCAACATATTCATCTTCAAGTGTTCCAAAGGCAAGAAGACCAATGGCCCCCTTCACCACCATTTTGGAACCATGTGCGGGTTGGAGGTGCTCCTTTTGAGGAGACGGCGGCCGAGGGCTGGCTTTGTTTCCTTTCCATGAGTACTCATGGTGGGGGTGTTTCCCCCCCCCCCCGCCACCCATTTTGCTGCTCAAAGCAAAATGGCCAAACCATGGCTATGTCCGTTTCCCCCCGGCTGGCAGAACTGGGGGGAAATTTGCCAATACCTGTCTTTAGCATGCCCCGAGAGCCAGTGACAATACGGGTTACATTCGTTGTTACGAGTTGTTCAAGAAGACGGCCCCAAACCACCAACCACAGTGGTGGCTCCTGACAATCCAGGCACATGGTCAAGGTTACTACAGGCAGGTGAATCCCCCCCTCCTTCTTGTCTCCTAGCTTCAAGAGACTGATCTCCCAACAGTGAGAAGAATCAACATCTGGGGGTGGGGGAGGAGGATTCAAGAAAGTAGATGATTCTAAATTGTTTACATCAATTGATTGGCCTGTTCAAGGTAAATTACATGTTAATTACAAGACATAGTCTGCATTCACTGGTGAAACTGTATACATTTATTGACTCTTTCTCTATTTATTTATTTATTTAACGTTTTATTATTTATTTTTGAGACAGAGAGAAACAGAGCATGAACAGGGGAGGGGCAGAGAGAGAGGGAGACACAGAATCTGAAACAGGCTCCAGGCTCTGAGCTGTCAGCACAAAGCCTGATGCGGGGCTCGAACCCACGGACCGCGAGATCATGACCTGAGCCGAAATCGGACGCTCAACCAACCAAGCCACCCAGGCGCCCCTGACTCTTTCTCTTTAAATGTAAGTACTAGATTCACCTGTTCAGGTAAACTTACGAGGCCGAAAAGAGATCATACTGTATGCCAGCTAAAATTATGGCCTTTAAAACTTGCATTATTTGCTAATTGTGGATTTGGTATTTTCCAGTTGTAAAAATACATTTTGTCAACCTGTTGAAACACAGCCATGGGTAAAATGACAATAGTCTTTAATGGCTTGAATATGAAATGATTAAATTAAGGAATATCCTTCTGACAGCCTATTACAAGATCTTTTATTTAATATGAATTTATTCCTTAGGAGAAGTCCTAGAGAGCCACAGATGTGGAGGATGTGAACCCAGAGGTTCCCATGGGGGGTTGAGAGGCTACAGACGGGGTTTAATCACCCACACATCGCAAGGAAGCAATTATTGCAAGGCTGCAATTATTGCTGCTAAAAGATGGTCAACTTTGATTTTGTTCGTGATTTTGTCTTTTAAAGAATCATCACTAAAATCTACACTGATAGAAAATACTTTATTTTCATGATATTGAGAAAGGAAAAAGCCCTCTGTGTGTGTGTGTGTGTGTGTGTGTGTGTGTGCGCGCGCGCGCGCGCACGCACGCGCACTTCTGTGCTCAGAAAACATGAAGTTAGGGATTCTGTTAAGTTCTCCTACGGCTGTTTAGTAACCTTGCCTACAGTGAATCATGGCTTCTGCAGAGAGCCACTGAAGAGGAAAATTATTCCCACCTGCAGAAAGCAAGAAAGCTCTAAATGAAAACCAAGTAAAAGAACAAAGCTACCTATTTACTCAATTAAGAAGAGTCAAGTCAGGTTACTGAGGTACCCAGTGGCGAAACGGTATGGTTCCCATCTCCGGTGTCAGTCACCTCAAGGACCGGAGGCCACTGAACACCAAGCCTTTGGTGGATTCAAGATAGATTTCTAGAAGCATCCCACACCGACCCCCTGGCTTTTCCGTGTCCAATTTCTGAGTCTTGCACACATGTTAAAAAGAACTTTGAAGGGGCGCCTGGGTGGCGCAGTCGGTTAAGCGTCCGACTTCAGCCAGGTCACGATCTCGCGGTCCGGGAGTTCGAGCCCCGCGTCGGGCTCTGGGCTGATGGCTCGGAGCCTGGAGCCGGTTTCCGATTCTGTGTCTCCCTCTCTCTCTGCCCCTCCCCCGTTCATGCTCTGTCTCTCTCTGTCCCAAAAATAAAAATAAAAACGTTGAAAAAAAAATTAAAAAAAAAAAAAGAAAAAAAGAAAAAAAAGAACTTTGAAGTTTCCCCATCCGATGATTCTGAGCCTATCTATCCACCGAGAACCTGAATTGAGAGTGTAACACGAGGAAGCAGAAATCCCGGTTTAGTTTATAACCGTTTTCTCTTATGCATATTACCATTCACTTAATTGCGTTGGCGTCACAATGGACAACATTCAGTGATCATTCTGGTAGGAGAAATCCCATCTTTTGACATATCACTTGGCTTCGAGATCAGTAACGGGAGGGAAAGGACAGCATGAACTATGTGCTAACAGCCCTCCTGGGCACCAGGCAGTGAGCACGCCGGGCCCAGCGCGATGCGCGCCCCACAATTACTTGCGACCGGCCGGTCAACTGTAGGCTGCGTCTGCTACCGTATTTCCCTGCCCGTGAAAATATCTCTGGGTAATTAGTGCTTTCCGGCCAAGATGGAGACCCATCCCCTCGAAGCCCGGAGCTTCACCTGGACCAGCCTGGGAGCCCGGACACGCTGGCCATGTCATTGAACCTGTCTTCCATGCTCAACATGTGTGCCTTGAGGCAGACGACACAGAATATCTTAAATATTATCAAACGCTGTATCATTAAACAGAAATTAGACGGAAACAAGGGAAGCCCAGAGATTGACGGGGAGTTCAGATGCTCTAAATGGCTAATACGTCCATTTTTCACCTGAAGCCCTCTCCAAATGCAGTTTTGCTATTAAGCAAAACCCAAAGAAAGGTAATCAATTCCAACTAAAAAGCACTTATCCTGGGATGATGGTGTGCAAGGCACTTCAAACCCCTGGCTGCCTGCCAAACCCAGACAACACCATCAATGTTTCTGACTATCCGGGAGCACAGGGGCCATGCATAATTGACTAGAAGATGGGCTAAAACTGTGCCCAATCAGTGTGTGATCAAAAACGCGTGGAATATTCAGCACCACTTGATTACATGGAGGCTTGTCCTTTTCTCTCTCCTCATGAAATCTCTTCAAGGTCCAGAGTACTGTAATAAGATCATTACTGTCAACCGCTACGAATCGTAGGCAATGAGTCTTGGGATAGGAAGTCATACTTCACAAGCTCCCCTGGTCTCTCTCTCTCTCTCTCTCTCTCTCTCTTTTTTTTTTGTATTTTACTGCACGCAGAGGCAGCAAGGCGACGAGGTGGCAGATAATGATCACATCACTGTGTGGCAACTAGAAAGGCACTTTTAAAGGAAAAGCAGAGAGAAATCAGCTTAAGAAAAACTAAAACATTCTCCCTTTGCTTTTTTCCCCCCTTAAAAAAAAATTAAATAGAATTAAGCTGTGTGCAGTTTGTCACTTTTCATGAACTCTGGTATAATGTCATTGAATTTAACCGTTTGCGAGATTTTCATATTGCCGCAAAGCCCATTACCCCACAGACAAATGGCCAATTTTCTCCATGTCCCGAGCACAAAAGGAGCCCTTGATAAGTTGTGTGTGTGTGTGTGTGTGTGTGTGTGTGTGTGTGTGTGTGTTGTGTGTGGACGGCCATGCCCGCCGAAGGGCTCGCGGTGCCTACTTCTTTCATTGGCGAGGACACCCCGAGCTCAGAGCCTGGCGCCCACGGCGCAGCTGACACGCGAAGGGGGTGGAGTTGAAAGCAGGAGGTAACGCATTAGCACAGATTACGAAACAAACAGAGCTGGCCTCAAACCGCACCAGCTCCGGAGCCTCCCCGGCACATTCCGGTAACGCAGGAGCGCGCGGTCAGACCTGGGGAGCCCGCGAGGCAGACATTTGATTAATACATAAATCGGCAACGCGGGGTTCGAGCAGACGGTGGGGGGGGGGGGCTCCATCCACGAGCTTCTCTCCTCCCTCCCATCTTCAAACCGCCTCACTGCCCCGTCCCCCCTCCAAAAAGGGGGCCGTCCTCAGGACGAACATAAAAACGCAGGTTCACGGCATCGCAGTTACACGTCCCTACCGGAGTTGCAAAAAAAGTTTCCAGAGCGATGCCCCCTCGTCACCGCCGGGAGACAGCCTGTCCTCTAATCCTGCAGAGTAGCTGAAGCAGTGACACCCAAATTGCACGTGAATGCACCAGAGCGTGCAGGCACGCACACACGAGAGGGAAGAAACAAGTGTGCCGAGAAGCTTGCGCCACAGCAGGGGTGCTGGGGACAGATGGACAGCACAGGCCCCCAGCACACGTCCTAGAGGCCCGAGGCAGACCCCGGATTCCTGTCACCTTCAGATCCTGGGCAATTACTTCACTGAACCTTTTCCTTCACCCGTGAAAACGGAGGCACCCGTCCCGCCCGCCAACACCACCGGGGCGTTTGAAGGCCGCGATGACGTAGCGCGTGTTGAAGAGCAGACGGTGAATCCACGCTGGCTTCCTTCCTTCACGATTAATGACGTGTCCTGACAAGGGTCCGAGGCCCCGGGGACGGCAGACCCGTTTCCAACCTGACTCACCGAGTCCACGAAACACCTTCTTTAAATGGCACGACGGGGCACAGGGGCACAGTCAACCCACAGTCAGTCACAAGGAACAGAAGGTTACAAGGCTGTACAGGCCGAATGTCTGTGCCAAAATTCTTCCGAAGGCTATGCTTCTGGAGACGGAGGCCTGGGGAGGTGACGAGGGTTAATGCGGAGAGTGCGGGGCCCTCGGGATGCAGTGAGTGGCCTCCTACGAGGAGGAAGCCCGAGCCACAAGGAGGAAAGGCCACGAAGACACGGCGAGAAGCCGGGAATCAGGTCCTCCCCGGGAACTAGAGGGGCCTCATTCCGCTCCCGGATTGCAGCCTCCAGCATGGAGAGAAATGATTCCTACCCCCCAAGCCGCCAGTCTGTGTTATCTCGTCCTAGCGGCCGGCCCCCGTGGACTAAGATACAAGGTGTATGCGCATTTTATTTATACTTCCCGTTTACTAAGTTGCCTTTAAAAAAATTTTTTTTAAGTGTTTGTTTATTTTTGAGAGAGAGATAAAGAAAGAGACAGAGTGTGAGCAGGGGAGGGGCAGAGAGGGAGACACAGGGTCCGAAGCAGCTCCAGGCTCTGAGCTGTCAGCACAGAGCCCGACGCGGGGCTCAAACTCACGAACCAGGAGATCACGATCCAAGCTGAGGCCGAAGGCTTAAACGACTGAACCACCCAGGCACCCCCCAACTTGTCTTTACGTAGACTAAGTTTTAGGTTTAATCGCCACCTTTATTCTGTTTTGTTTTACATCCTCAGGAATGAAGTCCTCTCGACACGTGGGTTCCATCATTGCCAGCTCCGGGAGGGAAGACGCCGCGAACTGCGCTCCAACCTCCGACACAGAAACCTCACAGGCGCCACCACGTCCCCAAGTCCCCTGGGTGTAAGCATCTAACGCGGAACACACCGACGTCTGCGGTCCCCACGAGGCCGAGACACGGGAGTTGCACACACATCATCACCGCTTTCTTCTGAACGTCAGTTTCAGTTGGCAGCCCGTGCTCTTTGTGGCAAGATACACGCGGCAGAGCGAAAGCGTAAAGAGTGCCCGGACGACTGAGAACGATCACCTGGGCTGAGCAGTGCTGACTCTGCCCAGCTCAGGAAGCACAGTGCATCACACCGTGGTCTCAGTTCTGTCGCAGACCTAAGTGACAACCAAAGGCCCTGACAGCTCTAATGTCCTGAGACCATTAAGCAAAGGACTTTCGAGGGGTTATCCTGACACCCACCGAAAGGTCACGTGACCCGGCGTCCCAAATCTCCGCAGCATTCCAACCCCAGGGCGCCCAGAAGGAAACACGCTGTCTCCCGATCTACTGATGGATGCTGGAGGCCGTGGGCGGCTCCCGCCAACTGAACCCCAGTGCACGCCAGCACCCCTAAGTTTGGGGAAAAGAAGAGGCACTGAGGTCGGTCACGCGCCTGTATTTTAGGACAGGGACCTTGAAAGGAGTTCGCGCTTCTCACAGGGGAGCCCGTGCTCGTGGGTGGCAGGAGATGGAGGAGGTCCAGCTGTCCTGTCCCACGAGGAGTCTCCTTGGGACGCCTGGACCCCCAAAGTGCCTCATAACAAGATTTATCACGTATCCGCTATTCGTATTCCCCCTCCTTTTCTGGAGCAGCAGATGGTTCTCTACGCGGCGGGAGGCGGATGAACGGCTCACCTCTGCCGCCGAGCCTCCCTTGGGGGCCCCAAGGCGCCGGGTGCCTTGGGCTCCTGGATGGGCTGCTCGGGGGCCACGGCTGGTTTCCGGATGTGCACACTCCACCTGCACCTGACAGTGGGCATCCTGAAGGCAGGGGCCACCCCACTCACTTTTACATCAGCACCAGGCATAGCGCTGGCCGTGCAGCAGGGGATCAATGCACTTCCAGGAACTGAATCTAACTCTTTAGTTTGTGTGTACTTGAAAAAAAAAACATGATCAAAAATCCTTCTCTTGTTGTCAGCGCATCATGATGGGGATCCTCTGTTCTGGCTCTTCCTGCTGTGGTCGACTCATCTTTGTTTATTTCCGACCCGCCGGCTTCCACAAAGGATCCGTGTGTGCCTCCAGCTCGTGTGTGTTGGGAGGTCTGTACCCTGCAGGATGGCTTTTGAGTCCACTGTGCCCCATCTATAATGTCAATGTCTAGAGTAAGCCCACAGCTACTCCGTTCCAGCAAGTCTGTTCTCGTGGGAGCCGGGGTTACAACCTGAGAACTCTCTTTGGTAAAACAATCCGGTTTGTGGGGAGTAACAAGTCCCTCCGAGTATGTGGCGTCTCCTCTAACTTCCGGCTCGATGGCGAAGAAACACAGCCACCCTGGCTCCCTTGTCCGAGTTACTGTATTTTAGGAGTGTCTTCCCGGAAGAAGTTTGAATGCTTGGCTTTTCCACATTCGCTCTGATCAACTGCTCAACTCAACGACTCGGAGGCACTAAACCAGTTTAAGTAATGAGAAAGTTCCATCAGGAAGTCCTTATTGTTACAGAAAATCGCTGGCATTTATGGGGGCTTCTCATGCCTTCTCCTTTTACGCAAGGTGGAGGCCACAATTAAAACAAGGAGCGGACGTGAGGGGGGCTGCGGGAATGTTCCTGAAGGTTAACAGGCGCAAACCCAAGGTGACGTGTGACAGTAATGCCTGCGTGGCTTTCATAAACCTCCCTTCCCTCCCCCTCCAGTGACCTCAAGACAACACGAAATTAAATGAGAAAACCCTGCGGACAGGAAGCAAGGCATGAACCACTTCCTCGGCCCTGACCCCATGCTGGCCGTGTGTGCCATCGCAGGTGACGAGGAGTGGCTGGCTGTGGCCAAGGAGAGAGGAAGAGTGAGGACGTCGTGGGGACGAGACACTTCTGTGACAAAAGAAACAGACTGCCCCCCAGTCACGAGGTGCCAGGCGCCCCCAATGGCCCAGCGATGCCCCAAACTGTGGGACAGTCAACGCAGCCCGCTGGTCACAGGCTAAGCGAGCTTTCACGCACCTGGGTACTGCTTTCTGGTAATTCTAAGTATCCAGGAAGAAGCCTGGACAAGGCTTGTGCACAGTTCTTTATTTTGTCTCCAAAGTGCCTTCCAAAACCTCAGCTACTGAAGAAAAACAATTTTTTTCCTGAGGTAAAAGGTAACTGGTCAGGTACGGCCACACCCGTCCTCTTAGGAGTAGCTCAGTGAAGGCCAAAGTCCGTTTTGCGCCAAATCCGATCATCACCGGTGGGGCTTTAAGTTGTTGTGAACAGAGGATATTTGATGAAAAGGTGATGCTTTCTGCAGCACTTTATTAGAGGAAAGAATCACGGGTACTCAATCTGCAGAATGTAAAATTAAGCTCTACAGCACATTACCTTTTCCTAACTTCGCTGTTTTGTACTGCTTCGGAACGACCCAGGCCTCTTTTTTTCTTTTTAATTAAAAAAAATTTTTATTTCTTTATTTTGAGAGAGAGGCAGGGAGAGAGGCTGAGCAGGGGAGGGGCAGAGAGAGGCAGAGAGAGAGTCCCAAGCAGGCTCCACGCTATTATCAGCTGTCAGTGCAGAGCCTGATGCAGGGATTGAAGTCACAAACCACTGGATCATGGCCTGAGCCAAAATCAAGAGTCGGTCGCTTAATCGACTGAGCCACCCGGGCGCCCCTACCCAGGCTTCTTTAAAGATGGGTTTAAAAGGTAGCCGGTCTCTTGTGTGATGTTATCTCCAAGCTAAGGCTCTAAAGGACTGGAGGGAGAGAGAGAGGGGAGGGAGGAACGGAGTTTCACTTCTCGTGGGTCTCATGGAGCCCAACACACAGTGCTTCCTTGCTGTTGGCTGCTTGGTATTTGATGAAGAATAAAATGACTCACCATGTCAGGTTCTTCTGTGACAGAGGGAAGGAAAACTCTGTCTGGCCCGACCTTTGCAACTTAGAGTTAATGAGATTTGTACACAGGCTGGGGCCTCGCCTCCCACTGCTCAGTGAATGCAGCTGTGATGGCTTTTCTTTCTTTTTTTTTTAATTATCCTAAACGGAGAGAGGCCGTTGTGACTTTTCCTCCACAAGATAATATTTCAGTATCCATCCAGGGTCAACCACTCAATGGTTCTATAAAGACCCAGAATGAACAACCAAGGGATACAATAAATTCTCTCCTGAGACTTTCAGAACAGAGCGCGGCGAACCCAAGGGGGAAAGACACCCGTCAGGATTTCTGCATACCCTCCTGTATACTAAGATTGGGCAAATCCAGACTGGCTCGGAGTTTTTAAAGGAAGGTCTTTGCTACGCAACTTCTGGATGTCATGATCCATATGAAAGGATCTTTACGTGGAATCTAAGAAAGGTCGAGGAAGCGACTCTGTCTGCCCCACTCCTAGATTCAAAAGCCGCTCCACATACCTCAAAGACCTGCTTTTTGCCTGGTGGAAAGAGTTGGAGGCAGAGAATCAAGACACAGTTCTGTCACCTACCAGCAACCTGACCCTGGACAAGAAAGCCACTTAACCTCTCTCTCCTTCCACCTTTTCACTGGGGAAACAGGCAAATCAGCACTTGACGCAAACTTGCATGCACGTTGCAAAACTAACGAGGACCACCAGAACTGGCACCAGAGAACGAGACTGCGGGGTCCACGGTCCCGTTTCGGAGATGGTGAGTCCCCAGTGGACCCCGGGTACGAAGTGGCCAAGGCAGGATCGCCATTCAAAGACGGTGCCAAAAGACGGCAAGTCGTTAACGGTCTGCGTGGTTCCCGCTGCCCAGGGGTTTCTGGGCACGCGCCCTCCAGCTTGGTTCTGTCGAGCCCAGGGCGTCCTTCTAGAGCCCGGAATCCACGCAGCCAGTGCGGTGCCCACTGCAGGGGACGGTGCCCCCACCTCTCAGGGCAGCCCTGACTCTCACGAAGTTGCCCTTTTAATACCTGAACCAAAATCCAGCTTCTTGAAGCTTCCGCCCAGCGGCCCCCAAGAAATCTACTCCTGGGCCAGCCAGGGTCCCTTCCACTATGTGAACATAGTTCGTGTCTCTCCTGCCACCGTCCTTTGTTGCAGCTCTTCTCCCACTCGCTTCAAAGGTTCCCTCCGTGACATGGGCTGTCCCCACGCCCGGGCTCCCTGCCCACATCTGAACTGACCTTCATCGGTCTATAACCATCGTAGCGTACGGAGCCCGGATCTGAACATACAACGCTTTCCGAAATGTAATTAATTCTGAGCAAATCAAATCCAATTTAAAATCAAGATCACCAATACTTTAATATCCAATGTTCCCAACGGTCTATTAAATAGGAGTACGGGTAGAGATGGGATACGTGAATTTAAAAAAGAAAAAAACGTAGTAACCATCTGCCCCTCTTTTATGGTGGTTAGAGGATGTTGGCTTCTAAGAGGCTCCCTCTTCTCAAAGTTAATCTCAGTGAGAAGGTGTCCTATGCCCGCCCAAAGTTAGCAGCCTCAGCTATCAGCACTGGGAGCAACCAGGCATCCATCACTCTCCTGGAGTACTCTGCTTTATGTGACATATGGTGTCACTCTCACAAAGAGCGCACTGCCCTAGCTTGTACCTCACATTTCCTCCACGCCACAAGGAGGGGGCTCGATCGCTTTTAATTTTTGACTCTTTAAATAACACGAATAGTTATACATGAGCCCAGTGACTGGCTTGATCATCCAAACATCTGCTCTAGGGCTCATCATATACATCATGCATATCCATACACAACTGAGTTGCGATTTGGAACTCCGAATATACATAAAGATAAGGAATTGTTTTATGTTTATACTTCTGAAGATCAGAGTATCTGCTCCTATAACTTACTAGATTTCACCCCATTCATTTTAAGTTATAAATATATGTAAATGACTGTTTGACAGGTTACAGCACCTTTCTTAAAGAATTTATTTTTGACAGAGAGAGAGAGAGAGAAACAGAAGGAGCAGGGGAGGGGCAGAGAGAGAGAGAGGGAGACAAAGAATCCGAAGCAGGCTCCAGGCTCTGAGCCAGTCAGCACAGAGCCCGACACGGGGCTCAAACCCACGAGCTGTGAGATCATGACCTGAGCCAAAGTCGGATGCTCAACCGACTGAGCCACCCAGGCGTCCTGGGTACAGCATCATCTGCCACTGAGTGTGGAGTTTAATCGTTGTTCTTCAGCATAAGAGAACTAGGATAACTAACCACGAATGCTGATGCTGCAAAAACCTGGCTAGAAGGGAGGTCCTTATTTCTATCAGGTAGACCGAGAGCCCCCGTGTGGACAGAGGGTTTCTGGCTTCTGAGGCAACATAAATACGGATGATAAGCGCTTTTAGCTCGTACTTTGGGAACACACACGCCACCGAGTTGAGGAACATCTGGCACCAGAATACTTGTGCTTGGCTGGGAGTCTAGGAAGGCTGTGTAGCGGGCTCCTTCCTGCACCCGGCTGGGAAATGATACCGAAGTGCATTTAGGAAGCTCCGACCGCCCCGTTGGCCGGGCTTCGGTCAGGCCCTCGGGAGACGGTGCTGGGCAGTGCACACCCCTGAGCGAGAGGGCTGCTGGTCTCCTACATTCCTGCAAGTCAGTGGCACGGACTTCCCCAGGGATTGCTAAGAGGCACGTAAGAGGCATGAGTCCCTGGCTTCCGTTGCCTCGTCTCTGCCTTTTCTGTCTCTGCCTTGAACCTGGACCTACGTGACTGGTGCTCTTTGGTTTCCAGTTGGGTTTAGTCGAAGCGGGGAGGAAGGGGATCGGAGAAATCAGGGAGAGGAATGAGGTTAGGGTGATCCTCTCGGGTCCCTCCCCACAGGCTGCATACGTCCCTCTCCTGAGGGTCGTTGTTCCCGACCGGAGGCATTCTCCAGACAGCTCTCCCTCTGGGCCCTGATAACTGGCACCCCCCCCATTGGCCCCTGGGGTTCCACACCACCCCTATAGAGATATGATTAAAATTAAACACTATCCTCTAAAAAGCAAACAAGTACAGCTAGCTTTAACTTCAAAAACAGATGGTTCAGTTAGACGGTTTACACCATTTACCTAAAGGAGCTACTAGTTTATTAAGACTGTTAAAAAAATATTGTGTATCATTGAATCTAAAATGACCTCAATTGCAGGTTGCATTATGACTTCAGAGATGTTACAATGTGGGGAAAAAAGCGTACCTTAGAAATAACGCAATATAGCGTGTCTCACAAAAATGACTCATTTACTGTTTTGTGCGTAACCTTTCCTAGGGAAAAATGATACGTTTTCTTTTTATAGAGAACCTGTTGCCTTATTTTCTACTGAAAAGATGTCACGGCCGTTGGCGTTACAGGTACAATAATCTCTTAACTAGGAAGTGAGGGGCACAGTTTCCCTTCTGATCGTTGGTGTTGAATTTGTGAACACACGTCAACCATTACTCATCATCTATCCTCTCGACACCATTGTGACTTCTAATTTGGGTGTTTCTGTGGTGCCTGGAAGTCTGTCTTTCTGTCTGTGTCATCACCTCAGCAGTAACGCCTTTTGATGAAAGGGTCCGTGGTTGTTTTTGGATCGAGGATCTGTCTCAGCCTTATTACACGCTATTGCTCAGAGCACAGGGTACAATCCCGGTAACGCACGAAACGGGCTGGAAGCTTCTTAGGTGTCCAACAAGCTCATGGACACTTCTCAAACTTCCTTCGATTCCCCACTGGCTGACTGGGACACTGGTTTCAAGCAGGAGTCCAATCAAACATGAAACTACTAATTCACTTTACGGCTGTATCTTATTCGCATGGCTTTCACTCTGTCAGGTGGGTAGGTGGGATACTTGGAAAGTGCGGCGTATGGATAATGTACATTATACGTCGACCTGATAATCAGTGTCTGCCAAGTGTTGCTCCTGGAAAAAAGTCATCAGTCTGAAACATGACACACCCAATAAGGTGTTTATCTGTGACCCGGACAGGAAACCTTTCCCTAAAGCAAATCTTACTCTGCCCTTGGGTATGTGTGGCACACGTCACCCACCCTCATGAGAGGCCAAGCTTCTTCCTGGTTTTGCTCTAAGCCTCCTGTTAGGGTGGGGCGTGTCCACACGCCCCTGGCTATGGCCGGGGGGGGGGGGGGGGGCCGGCCTCTGGTAAAGGGCTGTGTGAAAGAGTCTCAGCAAGGCTCAGCATCTGGGGACGATACTCTTCCAGTGGGAAGGTCAGTAACGTCTGGGTGGGTGCTGAGCCTTGCTGAGATCCACAATTGTTATTATTTTTTTTTTTAATTTTTTTTTCAACGTTTATTTATTTTTGGGACAGAGAGAGACAGAGCATGAACGGGGGAGGGGCAGAGAGAGAGGGAGACACAGAATCGGAAACAGGCTCCAGGCTCCGAGCCATCCGCCCAGAGCCTGACGCGGGGCTCGAACTTACGGAGCGCGAGATCGTGACCTGGCTGAAGTCGGACGCTCAACCGACTGCGCCACCCAGGCGCCCCACACAATTGTTATTTTTCACCACTGCTGATAGAACAGAATCATCCTCATTTGTCATAACAGGAAAAAGTCGGTCTTTATTGGCTGAACTTATTAGCAGGGAGCCTATGGGAGGCAGAACGGTAAGAAATGTAAGGAAGGGCTTTCAGGCTCTTCCTCACTTGGCCGCCATGAGAGCAAGCTACTGGCCACTCTGAACGTCTGACTCCTCATTATGCAAGAAACCACACCGCCACTCAGCCCCCAGAATCGCGTAAACATCAAACTCTGCGCGTGCACCATAAACTCTGTTTCCTTCCTTACTAGTGGATGTATTGTGGGCTTATAGGCTCCTCGCTATTAGGAGGGAATAAGCCACTTTCTCGAATGCTGCAAACTGTACTTCCGAACCAACAGGCAGAGGATTCAGAAAAAGCACGGCAGAAATGGGGAAGGAACAAGAGTAGAAGTTATAAAAGTATTTCTGGTGTGTGTGTGTGGAATCCTTGTTGAAAACAGACCCCTTCACTAAGGACGGTGCCACAAGTAACAATTCGTGGTCAACAAGAATGCTATGAAATTTTAATTTTCCTTTGAAGTATTTCTTCAGCTTGTTTTTTCTTACAACCGCATTCACGTCGCCTCTCATAATGGGATGTATGTGTGTGTGTGTGTGTATCACCACTTTGTATCCCTGGAATAACAACATATAAATCCATCTGAAGGAGCCACTTCGGAAAGGTCACATCTGGCCATCACCGAGAATAAAAATGAAGGACTTGACGTAAGCGAAAGGAGAATCAAGCCAAACCGTGATAAACTGTGACAGCTGGAATATTAATAGAGGCCACAAAACAAAAAGAGGGGATAGACACTCACAGGAGGAGCGTGTATTCATAACAGGTGGCCAAAAGCCGGAACTGAGGTAGCTGTCTCGTAAGGATTGAGACCAGCCAGTATCAGAAAAGACTCCTAGAGTAGGAGAGGCAACAACCTTTATTGGAATAATACAACATGGCGCACCTCCCAGTTGGGAGTGGACGTGCTCGCCCCAGGGTGTGGAGGGAGGGCAAGACGGAGAACCTGGCCAGGCGTGTGACAGGGAGACCAGAGTTGCCTCACACCAGAGGACTGCCAGGAGGTAAGACAACTGATTTGGTTGAAAAATCTCGAGAATCAGTCAGCGACGAGAAGCTTCCAAGGGCCCCACTAGTGCCGTCTTGTACAAATAGGGCACATGCGGTGACCTGCGCTGCTGTGCATCTGTGGTTCTAAGGGTATGCGACTTCGCCCATTTGAAAAAGAAAAATTAATTTTCCGAAATGCAGACCCTCACCCTGAAGTCCCCGGGAAGCCTTACCTTCAGCAGTGCTGGAGAGACCATCGGCCTTGAAGTTGCTGGTACTTTTCTTCCTTCGGTGCTTCTTTCTGTTGGCGTGAGGGGAGGGGGGCGGGTCGAGCTTGGGGCTGGTGGTGCTGGAGATACTTGGGCTGGAGCACACGGAGTCGCCCAGCCCCGTGTCTGCCATCAGACCGGAAAAGGCAAAAGAACGCAAAAGTTAACACTCGAAAAGAGGCAGGCTTTGCAAAAATATGAAAGCAATGTTCCTCCAATATCGTATCAGGCCCCACAGGCACTACGTTAATGTGAGATCACTGGGTTGGAGGCCCAGAGCATCCAGTATTCAAACGTCACGGGGCCACCTGCTCTCATGTACCGCCTGCCATTCAAAAACAAGGCCTTTATTTCTGGATCATCTGTAGGCTGTGGAGAACTTAAAGTTCTCTACTTTGCCCGACTCGTGTTCTGGAAAAGGAAAGTGGGGAGTTCATGCGTTTCGTTAGTTTATTTTTCTCTTCCCATAATTACACCGATACGTTAAAAGTAATTTAGAGATGTACAAGAATGCATAGAAGGCGTCCTCGTGGGTGGGTCTGGTCCTGTGCGTGCACACAGGACGGAGGGATTCCCCATTCTCGTAACTTCCACCCTCAACATTAACACGACTGCAACACCCGTTTATTATTATCGAGAAATGGCACGCCACCTCACTCTCCCACCACGGCGGACCCGCCGATTCTTGATCCACTGAAGCTATTTGTACAATTTTAAAACCAGTGCCCAGATGTGATAATTCACTATAGGGGAAACTCAATTTCTTATGTCCATTTTCCTCTTTATCGGAGAGAACAGCAGAGAAGTTCTCTTTGTTCAGGGAATGAGCATGTAATTCAACCAGAATGAGAAAGTGCTTTGAAAAAGTGATGGAGAAACACAACCAAACACCCGCAAAGCCTGAAGGATTCATGATTCAGCATCTCGTAGCTCAAAAGACAGAAAGTTCGCTGCAAAGTACTTAATTTGTTCAACTAGTACGTTCTGCGCACCGACTGTGGGCCATGTTTGTAGAAGCTTGGGATCCATCACTGAGAAAGACAGAAAAAGAGTCACTCCCCAGATACATTAGAAGGTGGTAAAGTATCATGAAAAGGAGCAGGGCTGCACGGAGGCTGGGCCACCCCAAAGTTCCCGCAGGGTAACCTGGGAACATCTGATGGCACGCGACCCCGGAGACTGGTCAACAGGGTCCACTGAAACACTGGCAACCATTTCAAGGAGTCTCAGGAAGAGTGACAACTGGGTGTCTCAGGGATCTGCCCTCCCCCAAAACGGACTTCCCTCTACTTGCCCTCCCAGGCCAGACATCTGGTAAACCTCACTGGGTAACTTTGCCCAAGGAGTAGCAAGCAGGCCTGAGTCCCCTCTTGGCTGCTTCTGTCCCTGTTTTGGGTGAGGGACACAGACTTGAGAAGGCTGGGGCTAGAAGAGGAGTCTTTATTCACAAAGTCACCATTTCTTTTTGGTATGGCCTTTCGAGCTCGCCCCTGCTCTCCATTTAAGCCACAGCTGCCCTTGGTCCCGTCCTTGCCCCCCTGGCCTGGACGGAGCAGCTGATGTGTCTCTTTTCTTTGGGCATTCTGCCTTCTTTTCCCAGACTTTTTTCTACAATATTCATCTTCTAAAAGCAGCAATCCTACATATTTTAAAAATACTAGAGCCCACTGGATAGCAGATGAAAACTGTAAATATCCCAGAAAAAAAGGCTATTCTAATTAACACACTGCACACAATTTCAGAGAGTTCAGAGTCCGCCTGGTGCTGCTAAGGGGTGTCGGGACAAGAGCGTTAGCTGGTCCTAAAGCCTTTAAGAGGCTCTAAGCCTCCCAAAGCTGGTCCAACCCTCTTAGGATATTACTCCACACTCACACCTTATCATGATTTAATTTCTGTCCATTTCACCGATTTTCCGCCCAGATTTCAAAAGTCTTCATTCACTCTCTGACCATTAAGGGTTAAGAGCCTACCCTGTGTCAGGCACGGGAGAACAGTTGTCACAATGACCGTCCCCAATACCCATCCTGGAGGTGGATGAGGAAAACAGGCAATGACAACTGCCCTTTTACTATCTTACTCTGGCCCTTGGGCACCCACTCAATTCAGAGCACCATTTTCATTCCCGACTGTGCGTCCCAACCCACATGTCACCCCCGCTGCTGTGACGCTCTCTCCCAAACTAACATTTCTCATCCCTGAACCACTGACCCCGAAGATGTGCTTTCTGCACGTGGACGTCTGTCAGTTACCTGCATCTAAGTGGCACGCCTGTTCCCTAGGGCAGTTAGACGCCCGTTTCCCCCATATGATACTGAGCGTGGAGAGGCTGCCCCAGGTCCCTCCCATTGTCTTTTTCTTTTCAAGTTTATTTATTTGTCTATTTGAGAGAGAGAGAGAGAGAGAGAGAGAGAGAGCGAGCGTGTTGGGGAAGGGCAGAGAGAGAGAGAGAATCCCAAGCAGGCTCTGCACCGGCAGCACAGAACCTGACATGGGGCTCGAACTCACAAACACTCGCAATCACAACCAAGGACTGGACTCTCAACCGACCTGAGCCACCCAGGCACCCCCCGCCCCCCGCCCCAGTTCTTTTTTAAGGCACGCAGCAACACTTCTGGATCAGATGCTCAGAATACACATGCGAGTTGTGCATGGTCACAGAACAGCTTCCATATGTGTGTGGTGGCTCTATTTCTGGGCTCTCTAGGCTCTTCCAACACTCCGCCCATCTGTCTCTATGGTAGCAGCGTGTGATCTGGAATGCGACGGCTGGGCCATCCTGGTTCCTCACAGGGTAGGGCAGGGCCCTGCACATCATTATCCTTCACGACTGCCTTGCCTATTTACTCCTGGCTGCCTCGAGCACACAACTTCGTACATCCACCCAAGGCGACAGAGAAGACATTAAAGAGGGAGGGGTCCAAACCGAGCCCCAAATCTCAGAGGTGGTAATCCACACCTGGAAGCACCGGGGAGACCGGCGAACGAGACCCGGGTACGGCAGGTCACCTGTGAAACCAGCTCCCGGATCCTCGGACTTGCTGATAAACCACCAAACACTCTTGTCAAATACGTGGCTGTAGGTGGGCGTCCAACCTAGTCATGTTTTTGATGATTTTAAAACAACAAAGGGAAATCTATGTAATGTTTTTTCTCCTCAACGAACTATTCTGCTTAATTAAATTGCTGTTCCCTTTTCTATATCTATACAAAGCACTTCTCTAACAATCTGTTTATTTTTAATGTTTTATTTATTTTGAGAGAGACAGAGAGAGAGAGAGAAAATCCTGAGCAGGCTCCGTGCTGTCTGCGCAGAGCCCAACGCAGGGCTCGATGCCAGGAACCTCAAGATCATGACCTGAGCCCAAATCAAGAGGCTGATGCTCAACCAACTGAGCCACCCAGGTGCCCCTCTCACAATGTACTTTAGAATCCTACTTGGGAATGACCTCGCGCTCACGGGTATATTGGTCATAACTCACCCTCCTGTGGAACAAAACGACAGGTGTCTGTTTCTAGGGATGCCCCTCCATTCCAGATTCAGAAAACTGTTCCTAGAGATCATTGTCAGGGACACGGTGACCTCATTACCGAGTTATCTGGGCATCTTGGGATATCTGTAACTCAGGGAGAAATCTCTGGCTGACTCGCTTGGAGCAGGTAGCTGAGTGGCAGTCTTGAGAAGGAAACGCACGCCAGCCGTGACACCCACCCTCCCCCGAGGGACCAGCGGCAGCCTTTACCGCAAGCCTTCTCTTCCGCGGGGAAGCTTCAAGGCCAGCGCGTCATCCGCCTGTGGCTCCGTGTTTCCACTAAGCCACTGGCTCTCCATCGGAAACCCCTGCCCAGGGACATCTGGTCACGTCTGCAGACACTTTGGGTCCTCGACAGAGACAGGTGGAGGCGCTGCAGGCACGGACTAGGGAGAAGCCAGAGACGCTGAAGAATGCGCCAGGACACAAAAGGACGGCTCCCGCCACAAAAACCCGCCTGCTCTAAAACAGCCACGGTGAGATAAGCGAGGAATCAGAACCGCTCTTTTGTTCTTCATCGCCCTCTCAGACTCGTCCGGGAGTTACGGGCTGTCCGTGCAAACTCCCTCGCGCGAGGGAACTCCTCAGGACGCTCGCTTCAGCTGGTAGGACCTGGCTCTCCCCTGGGGACACACCTCTCAGGTGACGGCACTGGTAGCCCCCCCCCCCATCCCCCAACCGGACGCACAGGTGCGGCTTGCAAGCCACTCTTCCTCCAGCCCCGGCCTCCTAGACACCATTCCCTGGACGGTTCCGCTCACACCCGCCAAGCCGACCCCCTGGCTCATGCCCCTTGGCTCACGGACTGCCCAGCAGCCGCTCACCCCATCCTCACGGATGATGCCGTCCAGATCTTCCGAGGTGACCCCCACTGCCGCGGCCCGGCCTCTCGAGCCTCCCCCTTGCTAAGCTCTTTCCTTCCATCCAACCCTCATGGTGCTAACCCAGACCCACCACCACGAGCCGGCTGTTCTGGGTCTTATTTTTCGTCTTCCCAGCTCACTTACACCGGGACCCACACTCTGAGGGTTATGCTGCTGACACTCTCCTCCCTCTGCCTCTCCTGACCCTTGGCCCGACTTCACTGCTAGTTTCCACCCTGCACCTGGCTCAGCACCTGCACTCAGGCCCCGTGGGGGGGGGGGGGGAGGAGGAAACAGCCTCACACCCACTGGCCTCCTCTATCTTTACGACCCCCAAACTGGGCCAGGCTGGACTGGAGGCCAGACCTCTGGCCTGCCCTTGGATGCACCAGGAAACTGAATAAAGCCACTCCCTGCTCTGCAAGAGGCTGTACCACACCTTCTCCATTCTCCTTAAATGCCCCACGCCTCACTCCATCCCCCACAGAGACATCATGTTTCATTCTGCTGAAGACAAAAGAAAAATCCCCCAAAAGCAGCCATCAGAAGTGAGCATTTCCCTTCCTGTGCCGGTCCCTGATGGACCTGGGACCTCCCTGCAACTGGGAGCTGGATTCCACCCCATTTTGCCGCTGGAGTGACTTGGCCCCCAGCCTCTCCTACCCTCCCCGGGCTGCATCAAACGTGCTGTATTATTGTATTGTCTCTCGTTTCTAACAAAACCCTCCATGACCCCATGCCCTCGCCCAGCCACCACCTGATTTCTGATCCTTTTCAAAGCACAGCCCCTCTCTGCTGTTTGTGTCTGGTCATGGCTGACCCCTGCTCCAGTCAAGCCGCTGCCCCAGCCCCAGCAGTGGACTGGCCACAGAGGGACTGTGTGGGTCTTGGGAGCACCCCACATAACTCCTCGCCCCCTCCTTCATGGGGAAGCCAAAGCGAGTGTGACGCTTGTCAGATTACAGGGGAACTAGGAAGGTGCAGGTCTTAGAAGTCCAAGGAGAGGCCCCTCGAGAGGCTCCCCCATTCCGGCCACAGCCCCCAGCTGCCTTACATCCAGCCCCACCCGCCTCACGTGCCAGGTGGCGCTCACCATGTGTGACAGCGCATCACCCACACACGCGTCTCCTCGTTGACAAACGCCTTCCTGGAGAGCGCGCGGGTCTCACGAAGGCAGGGACTTGGGCTCAACCTCGTTACCGGGACACAGCCTGGAGGAGATACTGGATGAAAATGGGACTTCTGTGCATATTTGTGGAATTAAGTTTTATACAGAACTGACGACCTCCCTTCCAGAGGTGCTCACGCAGGTGGATGGTACTACTTTCCGGAGGCTAACCGAGAAGTGCGATCAACTTTGTGACTTCGTTTTAAAACCACAAGCATGCTTGTGTCAAGCCAGCTGTGTGACTTTCCAGCAGTCCGGGACCCATTTTTCGGTGAGCATCTAACACCCGGAATGAAATCTATTTACACTGCGAGAGTATTTCCCTTAAAGAAGCCGTACAGGTGACACAAACACTTCCCGGGCACCGAGTACTCTATGAGTCAACTCTATCCAGGCACCTGGGGTTCGTCAAAGAAAAAAGGGGGGAACCCCTGCCCCGCGGAGCCAATTTCTAAGGAGCGAATGGATGCCGATCTAATTTCTTGCTTGGTGCCTTCACAAAAGACTGCTTTTCTGGGGCCACGCTACTCGGATAGAGAACGAAGAGAGGGATCATGTGTCCAGGGAGCATGTCAGCTGCACGGGTGTAACGGTGGGCTAACACGAGCACCCCGGCACGCAGACAGAGGTAAGGTAAGAAGCCACCTGAACGCCCACCTTCCCGGGTCAAGCAGGCAGGCCAGCCCTGTGGCATCCCTGGAGAAACAGAAATGTGACTCAGGACCCCTGCCTGGGCCGTCAGGACTCAGAGATGGAGAGTGACAGGGAGACAAAGGACCACTGAGTCAGGAGGAGGCTCTGGGGAGCGGTGGGGGGAAAACCGGAAACACGAGCCCGAACCTGGCCACGGGAGGGAGGCGAGTGTCTGAGAGGACACAGGGTTGTCATAATGAGAACGCAAAAGCAGGATCAGCACCGGTAAGCCCCGTACATTCCACTGCAGACGAGGAATAAACGATGTGCACACAGTACACGCGAATCCAGCAGTCCTTCCCATCGGCCGCCTGACCTGCTGCTCGTAGGGGCTGGGTCCCACAGAGAGTGCCATCCGTGCCCCGATTTAGAGCTGACAAGCTGGGGCCGTGACTTTCCTCCGTCTACCGTCTCCTGTAGACGCTTCCCGCCTCTGTCCACCGCCCTCTCCCCGCCTGTGTCGATGCCCCAACGCCCCATGGCCCGGGCCCTGGAAATTTCATTGCACGGGTAGTGGCCACCTCGAGGCTGGGTGTCTCCGGAGGGTGGGCCGAGGCGGGGCGGGGCCACAAGTGCCTGGAAAAAGCAGATGATCCGGGCCAGGGTCAGCGGGAGCAGGCGCAGCTCAGGAGTGGACGCGAGGGGGCCACAACCGTGGCACAGAGGAGCCGATCCCGGTGGCCAACAGACAGGGGTCGAGGAGGGGCAGGGCCCTGGGTCAGGGAGGCCGCCGCAGGAGACAGGACTCTGGCCGGCCAGCCTGTTCTTGAGGCTGGGGCTGGGGCTGGGGCCGAGAAAGCTCCGGTTTCTAGTTAAGTGGGTCTCGAGCTGCCGTACCGATGCCCCTGGCTTCCAGATCCTGAAAACTCCCTTTCAACAGGAGTTGTGTTACATTCCTCCGGTTTAAAATATGAGCAATCAAAACGTACTAGGCTTCCATGCTGTGCTTTTCCATTTCCGACGACTCTTCCTGCCTGACAAGGTATCCCTCAAAGTGAAAGAGGCCCGGAAAGCCCAGCCTCAGACACTGTAAATGAGCTCTAGCCACAGCCCACGGAACGCAATCCGCTCCTCCTGACTGAATACAAATAACGCATTTTATTTTGTATCAATTACTGGGCACCGGGACAGGCGCCGACGGTCGACGGCGCTAAGTACGGGCGGGTCGAAGCGAAGGGAAGGGAGGCATGCCAAATTAAAAAAGGCGAGCGCCTCATTACTCCACATCTAAACCGGCTTTGACGGAGGGCCTTGGGAGTCCCCAGGATGCGCGGCGCGGGGCCGGGATGGGCTGGGCCGCTGGCATCCCGCGTGCTCAATGCCAGCCATTAGTTCTTCCCAATCGGGCATCAATGTTCAACGCACACCCCAAAAAATATATAATATGAGCAATAATGATAACAATCTGCAGTCTCTCCAGGCTCCGGGATGTGAAGTAGGAGTCAAAGACGCGCCTCACTTTTCACTCGGGGAGCTGACAAGCATGACCAGAGGGGAATAAAATAACATTCCGTTCGCATAAATATCAAGCAGCCTGCTGGAGACTGATGGCCAGGAATGTATTCTTAGCTATCATTCCGGCAGACAGGCCCAAGGACACTCATAACTTATTTTACAATCATTTAGTTTCAGCTCAAGTGGAAAACGTGACAACTTATCTCTGCTGACAAGATGCCATATCGAACCTTACAATTAACTCTCCTCCGATTATCTGCCCAGCCGATCATTAGCTGGGCCATTTCTGATGAACTGTTGCAGGGAGCTTGCCTCGGTGAGAGCTGTCACTGCCAGGTGGGTGTAGATAGGTTTTTGATATCCCGGCTGATACTCCCATACACGGGGGTTCCGTGCATGTGATTTCCAAGGCCCTGCTGCTCCCCAGCGTCTGGAAACGTGTCTGCCTTGGGGGAGGTGTCCTTCGGCCCCGCGCCGGAAAGGGGCGGTGTCCCCCTGCGACTGTGTGACCGCACCCGCCACCTGCTACCACTGTTGCCGTTGGCTGTCCCAACACCCATCCCCGGTCCCCAGCGCGGTCAGGGGTCAGGCCGTTCCCAGACTCTGGAGGCAGTGCCTCTCCCCACTCTGCCTTAGTGGGCCTGGTTTGGAGAAGGGACGCCAAGAAGTTGCTGCAGGAAGCCACCCACACCACCGGACGTGCTGCTGGTGGTCCCAAGGGCTGGCTGGCTGTGAATTTCCCAGGTGTTGAAGAGAGACAAACACACCTTACAGTTTATACTGAAAAGGAGGATACGGATCTGTAGAAAAACAAAGGAACAGGAAACAGGAAGCGCACAGGTGGACGGACACCAGCCCTCCTCTTTCTCTCTTGCGTTCACGTATACCCTAACTCGCTCATTTGGCAGTATTGGGTACGAGATATTCCTAAAAATCCTTTTCATTTTGGTATTAAAAGAATTCAAAATGATCAAAGGCAGGGCTATTTGTCAGGGCTGGGTTGGGGGTGGGGGCATCAGTTGAGGGCTAAGACCTTCTAACAACTCAAGATGAGGGCATGTAGGAGCCAGTGAATTAAAACACATTTCCTTCGAGACAAGGCCAACGATATAAAGCTAATTTGGATCTTTAAGAAGGGCTCTGTCCTTTCTGAACCTCAGAGAGATGTGCAGGCTGGTAAATAAAGAACAGGCCACCTCTGCCATCCAAGGAAATCACAACATCCCGGCCTCTGTTAAAAGGTGAGTGTGAAGTGAAGTTCAAAACCTCGCCCCTTCTCACAGTCCTTTTGACGGGAGCTTTCAACAGGAGGAGGTTTACTTGAATCCCAATCTCTGAAGATGTTTCAGAGACTGGTATATTGTCCGGTTCCCTTTGCCGCTCACGGCGCTCACACAGAGGTACACGGTGTCAGAAGAAGGGGCAGCGGGGACACGATGGGGGTTCGAGGAAGATGACAGGTGTTGGGGGAAGGAAGAGACACCACAGTGTTAGACGGAGTTACAAAGTGGGGAGGAAAGGAACACAATAGGAGGAGGCCAGAATGGAGAGAAAATGTGGGGGAGAACCATCTGCTACCTGGGCCGTGTTCAGTCACCCCAACACGGCTCCGTAAATAAAGCTGAAGCGTGGGATGCGATCTTCATTTACGTGAAGCCCTTACTTACGGAGACATGTTTCTGTGACAGCCTTAAGCATACAAGTACAAGTTCTGATCACTAATTAGGGTACAGGATTTTTTCCCTGAGGTGACGGGAACGTTCTAGGAAGGACCGTGTGATGGTGGCGTACCTCTGGGAAAGCGCCGAAACTCCTGAATTGTACACTTTACACGAGTGAAGTGTAGCGTTACGTGGCTTTTATCTCAATGAAGCTGTTAAAAAGATAAAAAAAAAAAAAGCGGGGCGGGGGGGATGGTCACTGTGTTAAGGGCTAGGAGACAAAGAAAACAAAAAAGGTCAACTTCACAGTCTAGCAAGATGCAGATGACATCAGAATGAGGTCAGGACGGGGGCCTGGGGACACTCACACACTTCAGCTAGAGTCGCCATTCACTGGACTTGGGCCTCAAAGCTGAGTGGGGGACGGGGGAGCGATGTGCTGGTCTGGGCCTCCAGCCACCTGACAGGACCCGGCTCTGTGCTTCAGGTGAATGGTAGGCCCTGGAATGTTCTGTCCTTCCCTGAGGGAGCTGCCCCAGTTTCCCCCTCATCCTACGGAGCACAGCACACGCCCGCGGGCGGGACGGCCTTGTTCCTCTCAAGTCTCTTTGGTTTTCTCTCATGCCGGATGGCCAGCTTGCGCTGAAATATCACAATCTCATCTTAGGGGATGAAAGGCAGGGTCCGCAGTGGTTGGGCAAGGCCGACGGCCTGAGGGAGCCAATGCTGGGAACACACTGGGAAGGGGCAGACTAGGGAATGCAAGTCAGGATTTCGCACTCGAGGGTCAAAAATCAAATTGTTCTCTGGTTGATTCTGAGCTGAATGCAACATAAAGCTTAAATTAATCCAGCTCACTCCGAGGGGTGCAAGGGCGCTCTGAGCCGTTGGGTAGAGATGAAATCATTTCAAGAGGTTCCTGTTTCTTTCCAGCCTTATCTCTTTTTACATAATCAGCCACAACCATTTCTCGAGTTTGGTGGTCGTGACTAGTCAGTTACAAAAGAGATTCTGTTTCACGTGGGAGGGTCTACCGGCCGGCCAAGCAGGCTGGGGGAAGACTGAGCGTGTCTAGAAGAAAACTCAATTAGAGAAGTTAATTAAATGGACGCGCTCCGTCTTTGATAACGTAAATTCCCCTCTTTAGGAATTTAGCAGTTTCTCCTAAAAGAGACGTGGAGTCAAACTGCCAACTGCTGCCCTAGGAAGTGTCCCTGCGTGAGGCAGAAAAATCTAGCTTTTCAGTTAGGCAAGGCCATGGAGGGCTCTGTCCAGGGTCCTGAACACGTTCCATCCACCCGTTCTGTTCAAGGTACAGAAAGGCACCAAACTAAGGCTGCTTCTTCAGGGCACATGCCTGTTCTTAACCTGCTGACATCATGTGGTTTGAAAAAAAGTAAGAGTCCTGGTGTCCTCAGCTTTACGAAAACCTGATACACAGATGCCCAGATTAGAAAAGGAGGTAATCTGGTCGTGACCTATCCCACTGCTCCAGGGTCAATTACAGGTTTAAAAACAAAAACAAAACCATCAGAAAGAACAGAGTATGTCTCTTACTTTGCTTAATTATTTCACTACTGCCTAGGATGGATTTCAAAGTTTTGATCAAAACCAACACTTGCATACAGCTTGATCTTTGGAATTATTACATTAGGACAGTTTTCTTCAAGGTGTGGGCATAAGAAAATAAGTATCTGCGGGGCTCTGGATATGTGTTGCTAAGCCGCTTCTGGAAATTCCACGCTTCTCTCACTAGCTGTGCGTGGTGAGGTCATCCAGACCACCAAGTCCTTGAGCTTGCATACTGTCTGCTGGCCAATTTGCATTTCAGCTCCTCCCCTGCCCACCTCCACGAAGATGCTCATGGTACTCCAGAATGGCCAACACCAAGTGGAATGAGACAGAAGCATATCAAGGGCAGGGGGACAGCCACAATGTGCTCCATGAAGAGGAACCAGCACAGCTGTAGAATCAGAAAGGCAGTTCAAAATCCTAGCCTGGCCACTGGCTATGTGACTTTGGGGAATTCATCCCCATCAGTCTCAATTTCTTCACGAGTCAAACGGGCAAAACAGCCCCCTGAACACCTGCTCTTGGTCCGTCATACTCCAACCTGGTCTTTCTCTGTCTTGGTTGATAGCAACTCCACCTTCCTGCTGTTCAGCACAGTGGCCCTGGGTTGCCCTGACTCCTCCCTTCCTCTTACACCCCACCCCAACCCAAGAGGACATAGCACCACACAGTACTTTGGCCTGTGCTCAGTGTGGTGGCACGCAGGTGCCAAGCAAACGGACAAGCAGAGACGCTCAGCAGCATCATCAGGCTCTCTTCTGGAACTGTAACTACACAAAACACAGCTCCTGTCCTAGATGGCTTACATTTCAGTGCAAAAATATTACCAACACACACAGAACAGACTCACACACATTCACACACATCAGTGGAATGGTGGTAGGTGCTGTGGACAGAGACAAAACACAGGGGCAGAGGCGGAACCTAGGCGGAGGCTGGGGGGGGGGGGTTGCTGGCACACCTCTAGCTGCTCTGAATCCTGAAAAACATGCTAGCATGGCCACAGAGGGTGGTCAAGTTTTCTAGAACAATCATCATCCAAGAAGCTGAAACTAAGGACTCTCAACACAGAAAACCACACATCCCCAATACCAAAATATTACAAATGTAGGGGGGAAAGTACGGCAACTATTTGAAAGGATCTTGGGAGATTTACTTTGAGAAATGTCACAACTAAAGCTAGACAAACTACAGTGCTGGAAACAGGCAGGGAGAGGGCCAGACGATCTTCACCATGACCTCCCGGCCCCTCTTCCCACCCCCTTTCAACATGGCCCTCCTATCTTTGCTTTCTGAGAACTGTGATTTGGTCTGTTGGTGTTTCCCTTATGCGGTAGCGTCCCTCTGATTTTTTTTTTGACTTCTTCACGTGTGCCTAGTCGCCAGTAGGCATCAACGAGCAAAAATAGGTACTCAGTAAAAAGGTCTTTCAAAAAAAGAACGTCTCAAGACACAAATGGTAGTACAAAGAACATAAATTTGAGTCAAGTTGTTTTGAAAGCCAGAGGAAACAAAAATCCAGTCTATCTAGAGCTGTGCCTTTAACACCCGGGCATTTTAAATATTATTTAAATGCCCGCTGAAACTATCCTCACAGTTTTAAGCACTCTGCAGAATAAATTATTCTGCAAAGAGGATAAATTGTATCTTCTTAAAATGAGCTCAATTCCCCTCAGGCATCCCATGTAACATTTTGTTATGTTTGAAGTCCATGGTGGTTATTTTCTTCTTGAATGAAATCAAATGCTAATTTGCAAAGTCAGAAACAATATCTTGTCGCCATTTAAAAGAGTACTTGAAAAACTTCTTGTTCTGTGTAATTCCACTGCTCTCTCCTAAGCCGGGGGACAGGCAGCTTGATTATGAAAAGGGACCCTTAGGGCTCCCAAGCCTTTATTGATGGTGGGTAGCATGCCGTCAGAGGAGTCAGTGATTGTACTGTGGTATCAGGTGGCTCAAACGGAAAGCCTGGCCACCTGAAAAGAGGCCCTACAAGCCTCAGAAACTGCATTCCCTTCCGCCACACCTGGGCCCTAACAATAGCTCCAGTCAATGGGCTTGAGGTTACTGAGCGGGACTCCCTGCTTCTTGAACCCGCTCAGCCCGTGGGGGAACTTGGAAGGGTTGGGTTCCATCGGTAATCCATCCACAGGAAACCCTGGAGTTGACGGGAGGGCAGCCTTGCAATGACTCAGGACCACAGGTGATGATGGAGTTCAGCACTCAGAAGGGCCTGACCTTGACTATACATTCAGGGAGTGAGTGCCTGTGTGTGTGCAGACGCCAGACGTTTACAGATTCAACAAACAACTACCCAGTGCCTGTTTCGAGGGGTGTACTATTTAACGCCCCGGGGAAAGAGAAGTGAACCAAACAGAAAGGTACGAGAGGTTTAAAGGAACACAGAAACAATTAACCTTGCAAAACCCTAACAGACTGATCCAACCGTAAACTCCACATTGCTACAGGTCCATTTATGGTGATGCAGAAGGCGTCAAAATACTTTCACCTAAATTTGCATCACAAGCTGCCTTGGTTACCTGTTTTGTATCCAAATAACCTTTTAACAAGATAAGCATTTCTTGAGGAAAATAGAGGGAAAAAAAAAAACTTCCCATATTTAAATGTGAAGATTTGTCCCACAAAGTTTTTATTTTTCTTTTTTGAAAAGTGTGACATGACCCCCTTAACAGCCACTGAAAGAGACTATTTCTGTTTCCTGCTGTTTCAGAAGTTTGCTAACCTGCGGCTAATGCCTAATGACTGTGCTACATATTTTATGTCGCTTCCAAGGCTGGGGTTGATCTCTACCTCCTCTGCCTGAAAACTAGGTATCACCAACCCACTCAAGTCTGTAACGAGTGTGAACTGCGGCAACGCTCATTTGAATAAGGAAGTGAGAGACGTTAAGGTCATCTGTTCCTTGAATACCGGAATCCATCTGGTATGATGTTAAGGAGAAGATGAGGTTAATGACTTCTCACTTTGGACACAGCTACTAAAAACACTGGCTTCAAAATATTTACCAGGTCACAAATATGCAGCAGGTAGGACGACAGAAGGTTCCCTAAACCAGATGACAAACGAGTAGATCAGAGCGGACGGTTTTGTTTCCATCCAAAATCTGTAGTTAAGGTTTTTCCCTGTTGCAGAGGAGCCTGCGGCCTACGTGTGGCAAGCTCTACGTTCCAGGGGTGTCAACACGGCCCAGTCCACGGAGGGCCTGGCAGGCTGGCATGGTGTGATGCATCTGGCCAAGATCGAATCTGCCAAGATTCTGATCATCCTGAGAGAAAAGGATGCTGATTTTGTGCCAGCATAAAGTGAGGGATTCCCATGGGTGGTACCCCTGAGAATCCGAGGCTACCCCTAAGGGTACCCATGTGAGCCACCTTAACTAGGGTGACGCTCATCCTGCCTTGCCTGGGACAGTCCTGTGTATGCCTGTTCCCCACCATGATTATTAACACGTGGGCACCATAATCTTGATCCCCCTCTGCAATCATTTCCAAAAATAAGAAAAGAAAAAAAAAACAAGAACAAAGGATATCTAATAATTATGACTATTAAGTTTTGGGGCAAGTGTGGGGTTTCATGAAAACGCATGAACTGCTCTGAAAACCTGCCCTAAATTCTGGTGTTCTGTATGACTGAATCTCATGAGAATCTCACGTCAATCGCCAAGAAACCCGCCTGCGCTGGTTAAGGGTAGGGAAAGTTTGTAACATGACAGATAATTTTAACTTGACTGAAAATCTGTCAAATATTATACCCGGAATAACTGTCTCCACCAACAACCCCATGGATAAAGATACCGTGAGTAATATCTTCATTCAAAACCACAGTCCAAAGATCACTGCGTTTCTGAAGTGTGCAGTACAACCTTTCTCAACAGATAACACCACTGGTCAAGTGAGTGGCTCTTGTCTTTTCCACAAAAGCAAGAAAACACGGTCATCTCTAAAATCACTGATGGCGTTTAAAAACTAAGATTCCACTTGCTGCGCACAAAGAGTAGTTAATAATTCAGCATTAATTCTAGAACATTCTTTTAAGATTAAAAAAAACAAAAGAACGGACTTCATTGCTACTACAACAGTTTTTTTTTTTTTTTTTTTTTTTGTCAATAGTCCTTCCACCACTGTCTTGGAATACAGGCTTTGTCCTGGCAAAAATAAAATAAAACACAACATCACAAAATTCAAGTGTTGGCGGAGATTCTGAGTTGGGTCGGCTTTGGGTTTAAAGCATTTTCTTCATCGTGGCTAAAATGTTGTCAATCTGGTTCAATCAGACACTATGGTTGATCTTTGGGGAAACTGCTATGAGACGAAGTGAAGGATAAGACTGTGTCCCGAAACACAGTAACGGGCATTTTTCTCCTTTTTCTGAAGCAGAAGCCCAGCCCCCTGTGGCTGACGGAAGGGTCAGTGGAAGGGGCAGCAGCCCCAGCGGAGAAGTAGAATCGGCCGCTCACTATTCATCAAAGATTCGCTCCTTCCCATTCTTCCCTACGGTTGCCTTTTATCCCCTGGGGCGAGGTTAAAAGGAACAACTAGCCACCAGCCTCCCCAACCAGGATGTGGGCCTCCTCTACCTCTGCAGCTCTGTCCACCCCCTTCCTCAAGAATACATTTCTTCTCCCCTTCTCCCCCCACCTCTGCAGAAGGTAACCTTCTCCCGAAAGTTGCCCATCATCCCTGCCCACACACCCTGGGATGGCGCCCGGTCCAGGGTGGCCGGGATTGGCCGTCTCCGTCTTTGGGGGTCTAGGGCTGCAGGAGCCTCTGAGTTGTCGCCGGGAGGCAGGGTTCCCCAGGTCCTCTGGGCGTGAGAAAGAGTCTCACTCCGCGTTTCTGAGGCCCGCACATTCACCCCACTTTCCACGGCCGCAAGCTCTGGCGAGGACGTGTCCGACCCCAGCTGGCTTTCACCAGTTAACCCCTCCCCTCCCCTCCCCTCCCCTCCCCTCCCGGCAGCCAAGGGTTCTAGGGAGCAGCCCCCTCACTAGTTTCTAGCATCCTCTCTGACTCCCTGGCTCTGGCCACAAAAAAAGGAAGAAATGGGTCTATGTCTTTTCTTCTGTGAAATTCGAGCACGTTTTCCCCAGTCTAGGTCCAGGGCACTTCTTCACAGGTGAAGCTGAGTCCCGTCTCTGGGCACACCTTGTCACGCTGCACGAACGGAGACTCTGACCTCGGGAGCCGCAGCTGTCTGAGGGACAAGAATGTCCCACCGGCCGAGAGATCCAGCCTGGCCGGGCCAGCTCGGCTCTCCCAGGGTGTGTGTGCGTGTGTGTGCGTGTGTGTGCGTGCAGCCAAGGCAGCTACAGATACTTTACTCTCATTTTCTGTACGAGGCTGAGCGGGAAACAGAAAAAAGGAGACGCTGGCATTAGTGAAGAGAGTGTGCCACTTACGCGCTTCATGCAAAACGGGCACAGAAATGGAATTTGCGAGGCGTCCTCACAGTCACAAGTCCATGCAGCCTTGGATGCTTGGGGGATTTAAGCGGATCTGTTCCACTGTGAAGAAAGAGCACAGAACGATGACAGGGAGACGCGGTGCAGAGGAACGGGCTGGGATGAGGCATAATTGGGAATTTCGTAGTATTTTCCAGCTCCTTTGGGAGAGCACGGCCCACTTGCGAAGCGTGACGGCTTCAGTTCGTATGAATTCCGCTTCGATACGCATTTGCAGGCAAACATTAAAAAGGAAATCGCACAGGAGAGCAGGGGTCTGCTCGTATCTGACTTCACATCTGCGGCTTCTCAGAAACAGGCCTACGTGTTCGAGTCGGGCTTCGTGGCCGAGGGAGAAGGGGACCAGGCACCAGCAGGAAGTCAGGGCCCGGCTCCTTGTCCAGGCAGACGACCATATTCACTGGCCAGGAAGCCCCGCATTTGCTCCGGAAACCGCGAGCCGCGATGCATCCCACCGTGGCCAGTTCCTGCGTGTGAACAATCCCACTTCTGGAACGTTGTCTGCCGGGCAGCAGACGGGACGGGATCTGCAGAGCTCCCCCATGATCTCGGCTACTGGTTCCACGTTCGGCTGGCATCTCTGTATCTGGAATTTTTCTCACTGCGTGGCAAGTGGCAGAATGGGGGCGGGGACGCCGGTGTCCCGCCTCGCCCACTGCTGCCCCCAGGGTCCCCAGGGTCCCCCTGTCTTCTCCCCTCCACAGCTAGTCAAGGACCCCGTTCTGTTATCGCCAAGAAAGACTCACTGCTCTTGCGTTTTGGATAAATGAGAGAGTCCCACGGAATATGCCTACTGACAAGGTCCAAGTGGAAATCCTCAAATGTTTACCTCTTAATGTGCGCTTTCTAACTACAGGATTCATATGTGAGATAACTTTCTTCAAAACATTTTTTTTTTTTTAACTTAAGTAGGATATACTCATTACCGAAAGATGAAAACAGAACAGGGAAAAACATTTACTATCTTCCACGACTCCTTATTCTTTCCATTCAGGTGACTTTTTTTTTTTTTTTCCTAAATTTTTTTTTTTTAAGTTTATTCATTTATTTTGAAAGAGAGGGAAAGAGAGCAGGGGAGGGGCGGAGAGACAGGGTGAGAGAGAATCCCAATCAGGCCCCACACTGTCAGCACAGAGCCCAAGGCGTGGCTTGATCTCACAAATCGCGAGATCATGACCTGAGCTGACATCGAGTCGGGCACTTAACCGACTGAGCCGCCCAGGCGCCCCGAGGTGACTTTTTCACACACACGCGTGAGGGTCTGGCCGGGCCCATAGCTCTGTGCTATGCCTGCATCACACATGCCCCTCGCTGGCTGTGTGACCCGGGGCAAGTTATTCAAACCCTGTTAAGACTCTGTTTTCTCATTTAAAAAGGAGGCGAACAGTACCTTCTCACGGAGCTGTACGGTAAGTTTAACCAGCAATCTACAAAAGGCACCCAATTCAGAGAGACCACGTGGCAAACAGTAACATTCAGCCGTTCGTATCATTACATAAAACCTGAGGAACGTTCCCTGGGTGGATACTGACCGAGGCAGGTCCTGTTCTAGGCCTTGGGGACAGAGACGTGAGCTAGGCGGGGTCTTCCCCCTCACAACCTGGTGGCGGAAGATGGCAGGTAACACACTCGAGGAAATCACAAAGGCTGCTGGAAGGAGATTAGCGGTGCAGGGGAGGGGGGTGTGGGCAGTGGGTGGGGGTCACCAAGGCCTCCTGGATAAGGTGGTCTCTGCTGGGGCACGAGGGTGGGGAGGCCAGGTGTGCTTGGGGGGGGGGGGGACGGTGGTGGAATCACACGAGAGCAGAGCTAAAGCCCTTTCACAGAACAAGGACGCCTAGGCACATCTTTCCAGAGAGAGCAACATTTTCACGGCTACATAGTACCCCCTCGCAGGGAGTTCCCGGGACTTCGTTTCTAGTGCCCTGCTCCTGGTCCTAGAGGTTGTTTCCAATTTCTGAACTGTTTTTAGACACAGTGGAAAGTTAACAGGGTTACGGCTAAAGCCAGTTAGGATATAATCCAACTTCGGAAATACGTAAGAATACAGATACAACTGGAAGGGTGTGGACTTGCAACACCGTAACTCAGGGTGGCGAGTCTGTTTTTCAAGCAAAAAGCTTCTCTGCATTTTAAGTTTTTCGAGGGGCGCCCCGGGAGGGTTCAGTCCGTTGAGCGTCTGACTCTGGATTTCGGCTCAGGTCACGGTCTCACGGTTTGTGAGATCGAGACCCAGGTCGGCCTCTGTGCGGAGCCTGCTTGGGATTCTCTCTTTTTCTCTCTCTCTGCTCCTCCCCTGCTCGCTCGCTGTCTCCCTCTCAAAATAAATAAAGAAACTTAAAAAAAAAGTTCTAAACTGCTATGTTTTATAGCTAGGGAAACACATAAAGTTATTATTGCAAAAATTAATGAAGGAAAATGGTAGTTAGCCAGGTGCCAGAGAGAAGGAGGCAAGCTTACCAGAACGCGTTGACGTATGGCTCGCCCACCCCAGCGTCATACCGTGTTCTACCACAGGACAGGCGTCCCGTCCACTTATGGGACTCTTTTACAATAGCGCATCTACTATCCTCGTGTCTAGGAATCAAAGAATCTCTTACATGAAAAACAGAGCATAAGTAATACAATCTTAAGGAAAAAAGAAAGGCATGTTGTATGAAAAGACAAGTACTTTCCTTTTTAAAAAATAACGAGTTGTTCAGGAACTTGTGTTAATGCGATCTGTATAAATGCGCTTTATAGTTTGCCAGCGCCCCCTGGGAAGGAAGTCGTGGATAAAAACCAGGCGCTGGCTCAGGTAATAACCACCCACACCTTGACAGCTTTAGATGGTATCATATGATGATAATTCTTCCAGAATGTGCGGCCTGGATGGATGCTGTGGCCACATACGTCTCATCTGGGGGCCCGACCCGTGTGTCCGGCTGGCCTGACTGATGGGGGCTGACGTGCCCCCAGACTTCAACTCCCCTCTGAACTCCCGGCCGTCAAGGCATCTCGCATGGAGCAGTGCTTCTGGCCACAGGCTCTGAGACCAGAGGCAAGCGCTCCCGAGATTTCTGGCGGGTCGTTTCGGGACGCTCACTTCTGGCACGATGCAAAGCGTGGTTAGAAATGAGACTCAACAGCTGGTTGAAAAGCTGGATTTCCAGTCTCGGAAAAATGAGCTCAACGTTTTGAAGTGCATTAAATAATTCTGTTCTCTCGTTACATTACACGTGGAAAATACTTCCAGAGTAGTGATGCTGTATCTCCCTTGCAATTCTGGAGGCCAGCGGGGGGCTACTTGCTTACACACGGTCTGAAAGGGAAGAGTGCCCATCTGCAAAGAAAGCTGGCAAGGCTGTGAGCCTGGGCACATGCAGACCGGCCCTCACATGGGAGGAACCATGGTCCCGAACCAGGACCAGATGGCAAGCCGGGGTGTGGGAACCTCACGGCACATGCATCCGTGACACCTGCCCCCGACCCCCAAACTCTATCTCAAATGCAATTATAATTATTTTCCTGTAAATAAGAATGCATTTTAAGAAACTCTGCGATATACACAGAAACATTTCCCTGCAAATGTAGTAAGCTTTTAAAAACCCCACTGCAGAAATAATGTAGCAATTAAAATAGCATTTATAACCACGTATGTTTAAAATGTTTCCACATGTAAAAGAATAAAATTTTAAGTCATTTAAAATAACCATCTGTTTCCCCATGATATAAAATTTTTAGTATCGTTGTATAATTAATATTAATACCACTTTCTGTTAATAATCTTTTCTGTCAGATAATAAAGCAAAAGATGTAACAAAAGATGTATTCGGTGAAGGAAGTTGAAGAATGCAAAACCAAATAATACACAAAAGCTAGAGGAAGAAATACGGAGGGTTTGAGGATGGTGCTGACCACCTACACATAGCTGTCAACTCTATCTGTCATCTATCCACCCGTCTGCCTACCATCTATTACTCCCCTACCTACTCATCTCATCCTTCCACCCATCCACTCTATCTATCTATCTATCTATCTATCTATCTATCTATCTATCTATCT
>NW_024412433.1:4788108-4799958 GCF_014898765.1 Herpailurus yagouaroundi
CCATCCACCATTCATCCATCCCTTCATCATCTATCCATCCATCCACCCACCAATCCATCCATCCACCCACCAATCCAACCATCCATTCATCCATCCATCCCTTCATCATCTATCCATCCACCCACCCACCAATCCATCCATCCATCCACTCTACCTGACATATCTCCTTCCAACCATCTCACAATTACTTATATTTTTATAGCCACTCCTCCTTCCCTCTTACTTCTACTGCTTTCTTTCTTCTTGGCACCTAAAATTTTTTAAGCCCTTTAGGTCTTTTTGTTCTTGCATGCAGTTGTAAATTCGATAGCAGGGAGCATGGAAGGCACTGAAAAAATTCTGATCAGGTTTTATTTTAATAATGGACAGTCACCAGGAAGATAGTGTCACTGGAGTTTTATAAGCTACTGGATTCCCAGGCTGACGACCTGAGCAAAACACAGAAGTACAAAACGAGTATTTTCCTGGCTCAAGAGTGATATAAAACCATGAGAAAAAGTCCTATGTTGCTTAAAAATATACCACAATATTACATCAGGTGTTTTAATGGTGCCAGCACAAAAGATCAATTAGAGTCTTTCGAGTTGGAGTAGCAACACACCCACTGGACAGACCTTTTTATACTGTCCTACCTGCATACAACTGGATGCTGGGGTGGTAAATGACGCTTGTCTCTTTTTAAAAAAATTTACTCTCAAAATGAGTGTTTGCAATGAAAGCTGCAGGGACCAGACACCAAAAATAATAAAACACTAAACCATCTCATAACATTTTAGACATCGGTGTTTTAGGAAGCTGGAAAACGTAACACATTGTTGTGTGGCGGCCGATGAGAAATCCTGTTACTAAAAACACTCAGGGGGCGAGAAACTCAAGTCTCGGGTGTCGTCTCCACCAGAGATTTCTAGACTTCCTGGAGAACCGCGAGCTGCCCGGACCGGGGCGTCCCCTCACCCATTCTGTCTCTTCCCTTCCCTTCCGCAGACCCAGGAGCTCTGCCTGGATCCCCGCTCTCCCCCAGGGCCAGGGCAGTGGCTGGGACAAGGTAAGGGGTCAATAAATAACTTGTGAGATGAAGTTAGGTGAAAGATTAAGGAAAGACTGGGAGCCGCACCTTGATTACTCCTCCTGAATGCAGCAGTGATCTGACTTACGATTCCGAAATGGGCTGAGATAACCGAAGGTAGGAAACGCAGTTTTAAACCTAACTGGTAACTAATTTTAAAAACGTGTATGGCATGCTCCCGGCGGTCCCCCGCGAGTGTTCTCTGTGGACAGGCGTGTGCGCCTCGGTCACCGCGCTCTGTCTTGGGCAAGGGGCACCGACTCTGTGGGTCGGCCGTTTCCAGAGCACCAGGCAAAGCCTTTCGTTTAGAAAGAAACATCTTGAAAATCCAAGGAATTCTGTCGCATCGGACTGGTAGAGGCCTCGGAGCTCGTCCTGCAAGCCCACTATGCCACCCCCGGCACGTGTGGCCCGTTCTTCTCTGGGGGTGGGGGAGCTCTGCTGGCGACCACGCGAGTTCCTTCGAGGACTCGTGAGCAAAACCAGCAGCGCAGGGAGCAAACACTGGGACAGCGTGCAGGGCGTGGCCCCTGGGACTCGGGGACGCAGAGGTAAGACGCAGAAGACTCTTTCCTGGTGGACTTCCTTTCTTGCAGGAGAAGACAAAACAAACAGGAAAGCAAGACAGGGAGGTTTCAGACAATACAACGTGGTGACCGGTTAGGAAATGGCAGGGCAGGGAGACCTTCTGATGGGGTAGGAGACTGACAAGCAGGGGCACCGTGTCAGCCAGGTCCCGATAAAGCCGCAAGGAGAAGGGAGCCTGGGAAGGGCTTGGAGGGGAAGCAGAGGAACCGGGAGGGGGGTGACGTGGGCATGCGTGAGCTCACCCAGGTCTGAGCAGAGCAGCGGGCTGGAGACGAGGACGGGGAGGTGGGAGGGGCAGGTGGGACACAGGATAAAGCAGCATCGGGGGCCAGACCAGCTGGGGCCTTGTCAGCCAGAAATAAAACATCAGGAACACAGTCCGTGTGCAGGGGTGGGGGGGGGCCACTGCAGTGTCATGTGGGGGGAGTGGCAATCTGATTCATGTTGTTTTTTTTTTTTCCCCCAGAAGATGAGTCTGGCCAACCTCAGGGAAGCAGAAACACACAGGAGGGGATGAAAGGAGGCCGACAAGGTAGAGCCACAGTGGGACCCGTGGGCAGAGGAGAGGCGGCTCAGCGGGCAGCCTGGGGTGCCCCTGGGGAGAGAGCAGAGAGAACCGGCCACAGGAGTGGATTCAGCGAGGGGACGGTAAGAGGCCGTGTGGCCTGAGCTCCCAGGAGCACAAAGTGGAGGGTTGCAGAACGAAATCTCGAGTTCTGCTCTGGAAATGCTAAGTGTCAGTTACTCAAGAGCCCCTCCAGTCGCGGGCTGGTTATGTGTGTTCAACGGAGGCGAGTGTGGTCCAGCCGGGCGTATGAACGTGGGCGTCCTCTGTGTCTGGACAGACGTCCCACTCGGGGAAGGGGGGGCGTGCAGGGAGGAGAGAAGGCTGTGGCCGGAGCAGCGTCAGGGATCTGAGGTCTGGAGTGGAGCAGGACGACGCGGAGAGAGAGCCAAGAAAAGAGCAGGGAAATGCAGAGAAGGTGTCATTGGAGAAGCCAAGAGAAGAAAGTCTCAAAGGAGTAGATGGTGAAGGGAACCAAGGAGGGTCCTGGGACTGACAGGGTGAGGGGCTGGCCGTGGATGACACAAGGGTTCGAGGGGCTGGGAAGCAGGATGACCCGGACGGGTCAAAGAGAAAGGGGCCAGGGGTCACCAGAGACGGTGAGGACAGACAGCCCCCCCCCCCCCCCCCCCCCCCCCCCCCCGGGAAAGCTTGCCGAGAAGCAAGCAGACCGAGTCCTGGTAGCTGCAGGGTCCTGGCCGGCTCTGGGAGGAGAGAGGTCGGGTCTGCAGGCTCCAGGGCGAGGTCTGATCACCTCTGGGGGCACAGGAAGGAGACAGGATGAATGCGGAAGTAGTGTCCTTTGCAATGGAGAGGCGGCGGGTCCAGACGTGGAAGAGACACCCTGCCCCTTGTGCAGGAGGGAAGCAGGGCAGACCCTATACCCCGGGTGGGTCTGGGGTGGGGGAGGCAGTGAGCCCCTTGCCCTAGACCCTTGGTAAAGCACAGAGAGGGTCGTGAGGGGAGTAAGACAGTGTAAGAGGCGGGAAGGGAAAGCCGGAACAGATGTCACGTTACTTCATGCTACTTTGTGTCAACACGGTCACACACTCCTTCCTGTGACGAGTCACTGCCCCTGGTTCTGTTCTCGGGATGTCTACAGAGTAAGGCTCATGTCACTCATCGTGACCGTGAGGCACACACCCTATTCACACCCGCCCCCCCCACCCCCAAAGGCTGGACCTTAACTGTGGCTGCACGTGAGAAACCCCTGGGGGAACCTTCTGGTGCTGTTTCACCCCAGGCCAGGGGAGCCCATCACCAGCCCTCGGCCCCAGGAACTGAGATTTCTAAAAAACAGCCTCAAGCCTCAGACGTGGAGCCCAGTATGAGACACCCCCCCACCCCCCGCCCCGGAGGCCCCTTCCCCATCCCTGTCTTCTCCATCTGATGTGGGTTTCAGACTCTTTTCTACCTCCCTGTCCACTGCTCTGGACACCTCCCGACATGCCAGGGGCCTTCTGGAAACGTGGCCCCGCAGAAGGTTCCGGCAGGCCCGGTGAGGTTTGGGTGGAGGTGAGCACGGGAGGTGGTCCGAGGGCCCCCATTCTCAGGGCACAACCAAGTCTCGACGGTGTCTTGGCTGACGAGCAGCGTCTAGGTCGGCCCCACCAAGGTCAGTCACCCCATTTGTACAAATGCCGTGCCAAACCCGAACTCAGTATTCTAGTTCTTGGTTTCACTTTGTTAGCTTAACTCACTTTGTGGCGTCTAAACCTGGAGGGTGCCAGGATTATGCCTGTCAATGTGTGTTGTCCACGCCTCCCCACACAGGTAGCAGACGGATCCACCAACAGCCAAGGCCAGGATGGCCCAGCTGCGGACCTTCCCTGCCTCACACAGCGCTGCCGGGGGCGGCTGACTGGGTGGTTAAGAGGACAGCGCAGTGCCTGAGACGGAATCCAGCCTGGCCAGTACTTGCTGCACAGCTGCCCTCTCTGCCTCATCTCAAATGGAGATCGCGGGGTGCCTGGGGGGGCTCCTTCGGTTGAGTGTCCGACTTGGGCTCAGGTCACGATCTCATGGTTTGTGGGTTTGAGCCCCGCACCGGGCTCTGTGCTGATGGCTCGGAGCCTGGAGCCCGCTTCGGATCCTGTCTCTTCCCTCTCTCTGCCCCTCCCCTGCTCGTGCTCTCTCTCTCTCTCTCGAAAATAAACATTAAGAAAAATAAGAAAAATAAAACGGGGATCGCGCCAGGTCCTCATCTTATGGGGCCCTGGTGCCTGGAGAGCAGAGAGAGTTTGCTGGACGCCAGGGAACATCCTGGCGGGCACAGCGGCGGCAGGACTCCGGGGGACGCGGCCAGCCTCAGTCTTCCGCCTGGGGGATGGTCCGAGACCAAGCTCAAAGTCTTGCTGGGATGAGGCACTGCCTTGGGTTGGCGGCTGTAATTCCCTCGAGTAAGGAAACGGGCTTCCTTCCCTTTGGGGAAGGATTATTTAATTCATGGTGGAGCACAGCCAGGGTGGCTGGGAGGGGTCACAGACCTGAAGTTGTCATTGCCTCGGTCAGGGTCTCTCAACCTTGGCACTGCTGACCTCTCGGGTGGGATCACTTTTTGAGGTGGGCGGGCTGTCCTGTGCGCTGCACTTGGTAGCCTATTACCCGTGAGGTCTCAGTAGTGCACCCCTCTGCCCCTTGGCTGGGACAACTCAAAACGTCCGCAGACGTTGCCAAATGTCCCCGGGGGTGGGGAGAGGGGGCAGAATCACCCCTGGTGGAGAACCGCTGGTCTTGATGAAGATCCTGAGGGCCAGAGGGGCTAAAAGACTTAGTCCAGGTGTCAAGGCAATTGGCAACAGTATCCTTCCCTACTGTCTGTCTAAAATGGTTCCTAGACTTTTGCTAAGCAAAGTGGGAACTGTTGGCCTTTACGCATGAAATCCAGTGCTCCCCGTCCTGGTATCGGGGGCAGTGTTTTCTCTGGTCAGCACCCGCTGCTAGAAATAGCTGGCAGGAAGGAACTAAGGAGACAAAGTACAAAGTAACAGCGTTTTGATTGAGAGGGGGAAAAAAAATACACCTTTTACCCCCTGTGGCCAGTCACCCTAGGAAGCCTCTGCTCTCTCCTTGGCCGCATGCAGAGAAAGGAAAGCAGGCTCGGAGCACAGAGGGGACCGGGTCATCCCTTTAATTAGGCCGACCGGCCCAGTGAGGGGGGCAGACCTCGGCGGCTGAGACAGGGTGTCTGTCCAGCTTTGAGAGATGACAGCCCACGGGCCCTTTAACACTGCGCAAAGCTGAAGGTTGATGACAAACCCCAGGGAATGGTTTTTGAATGCCAGCCAGGATCCGGGAGGAACTAATGATAAAGGGAAAAGTTCAGGAGAACCAGAGAAGGGAAAACGCGGTTTCCTTTAAAAGCAAGCTTCATAAAGATAAACAACTTTTATGATGCAATGTTTTAATATTAAGCATCCATCCCCCTTAAACACACACACGCACGCACGCACGCACGCACTAAACAGCACAGGAGGAAACTATCCACTCTAGACTCAGAAAGACCTGGGTTTGCATTTTGGTTAATTATCGTGAGTGTGGTCTTGGGCTTCTCTGCCTTTTTGAACCTCAGTCATCAAACAGCACTAGTGATTCTCAGAAAATGCACATTGGACGTCAAGCTGCCGGAACAGAGAGGCCACTGACAACAAAGGCGGTCCCCACCTTGGGCTTCTCCTTCCCTCAAAAATCCTCCTACAAATTAAGCCTCCTGGTCCCAGTGGCCGTGGCACACTACCACCACCTGCTGGTGACATGCCAAAATTGTCAGCATAATATCGAAGCAGAGAAAAAAAGAGCTCTGACTGTAACAAAATCGACGGACGGATGGACGTAAACATCCCAGCACCCCGTTATAGCACCCTCTCTGTCAGGGCACACGCGGGGCCGCCTGAGCACCCTCGGGCCAGGCCCCGGGGATGGGAAAAACAGAGGGAAGTGCAGGAGGCGGGAGCAGCGCTGAAACTCGTTTCCAACCTCTATCCTTAAAACAGCCAGGCAAACGAAGAAACAAAATGTTCCTAATGAGAAAGACTGTTCAGAAGTTACAAACAACCCAAAGGCTTCGGGTTCAGGGTCAGGGGTCCGACAACAGATTCTAGCAGATTCTGGCAGAGAGAGGAATAAACCGCTGGAAGGAAACACGTGCGCACACACACACACACACCCCTTCGTGGAGGGCAGCGCGAGTGGCTGCGGGGTTTATACCTGGCGTTGACGAGGCTGTCTGGCGGCCGGTGGAGGCAGGCTGAGGGAGGGCTGAAGGGAAGAGAGTCGTTTGGAGCAGTGCAATATTCACGGGGATGGCCAGCCAGAGCAGCAAAGATGAACTGTTGGAATAGAGCAATCGGGGGACGGGGTGGAGCCATCTGAACAACCTGACAGTCAAGGGGCGTTGGGGGGATGGGGAGAGGGTTGCGCGTGGCCATGGCAACAGCAAGTCACGGCCCCTGGCCCAAGGCTGGCACTGGCAGAGACGGTGTGGCAGGCCTACCCGGCCTGCACCCTCCGCAAAGGTGTGATTCATCTGAAAGTACATTTTGCCCCGCAGCAGGATATGACAGCCAAGTATCTACAAACGACCCCCTGGGGTCCCCCCCCCTCCGCCCCCCACCGCTACCCACAGGAATGCGAACTCTTGGCTAACGCTTTAGAGAAAATTACCTATAGGGAACATGATTAATCCCCCCGAAAATTACAGGCTCCCAATCGGATCCAAGAAAACTCTCGGCCAATAGCTGTTGCTGAGATAATTGTTCTGAATCTATCAATATGGCTGAGCTGCCCCTTCATTGACTGCAAACAACCATTTCTTTCACCCAGGATTATAAGTTGGTGTTCACAGGCTCACCGCTGCCATTACGGTGATAAACAGTTTAAACCACAACAGGGTCTGACGTGTAGATCAATTCTGGGTCCATAAAGAATCTCTACACAACAGGTTCCAGGACAGGAATTTACAGCCACCAGTTTTTATTCTCTCTTGCTGCAAAAATTACTTCTGTCAAACACTTAGGAGAGTGAGGAAAAATGTAAAAAAATTAATTTTTCATGTACTACTGGAACAGCCTTTTCCAATGCAGGGGCTCAAGATGAATACGCTTCTGCATTTAAAAAATTACGCCGAGCAGCATGTGGCGTACCGCCGGAGAGGGACCCAATCCTCTGCGCCGCTCGCAAGCCAGCCGACAGCAATTTGAAACCCTGAACTGAGCTGTCTGGATTTCCTCTAAGGGCAGATGCGGGTCTCATGTTAGCGACGCCAAATTATATTAGACGTTTAATTTTAAACCTCAGGTACTTAATGTAAAACCTTACAACAGTAATAGTCATAAAGCAGTGGGGCATTCCATTTCACAGAATGGATTCTTCTTCTCTCTCCCCCCCCACCCACCTTTAATTTCACCGGAGCCTCCTGTTTTGTGGTTTTGCACACTACGTAGTAATCTATCTAATTAGGAGTTGCTCACAGCTGCTTAAAAGAGAGAAACCCCCCCCGGGGTACCTATGGGTGCAGAGGGTCAGCCTTTGAAAACTTCTCTGGAGCCAAAGTCTTAATTTAGTGCGGACGAGGGGGCAGAGAGAAATGGACTCCCAATGTTGTTGTTCTCATATTTGATAATAAGAGTGGATGACAATGGGAAGGCGGGTTCACCAATTCAGGGGCATCTGGATTCCAAAGCCGCTTACCTTCTCCCTGTGCCTGCTGCTAGGACAGCGTAAGCTTTCACGATTCTGACACCCACACCAGAGACTTGAGGGGAAAAAAATAAAAGGATTTTAAAAAATTTAAAAAAAAGAAAAAAAAAAAAAAGAGGGTGGGATTTGTATTAACTGTAACTCAGAAAAAGCACGAGACAGAGCTCTTAATCATGTTTGTTTCTTTTGTGATTATTTTCCAACACAGCACAGAATGCTGATGCCCAGGCTGAGGTCTGGAAATCCATTCATAAACGCGTTTCCTTGAAGTCGCCTGTCAGAGCCCGTGCCCTCGTGTTCATTAAAAACTTCTCTGGGTCTGGCCACTTGATAGATCATGGAAGGCAGGGATGGTGTTCACCAGCAGGAAGTCGTGATGCTAGCCTCGCTGGAGGTGGGCGGGGGTTCTCCTGCGTGTACCCGAGCACCCCGGGGGTCCCGGGAACACGCGGCTCCCACCCGCCACCCAGCAAATCTCGGTGGAGTCTGGGTGGCTGCATTTCTAGCCAGAGCGGTGGTTCTCAAACTTCGGCACACAACATCATTGGGGGGCTTGTTAGCACACGGGGTGCCGGGACCTAGCCCAGTGGGTCCACAATGAGACGAGGAATTTGCACTTCTAACCAGTCCCCGGGGGGCTGCTGCTGCTGCTGGCCCGGAAAGCCCATCTGGAGAAGCACCGGCGTGGAGCTCAGACCTGGAATCAGGCCACCCAGGTTTTCATCCCGGCCCCTGCCGGGGTGTGACGTTCGACAGGCGGTACGTATCCGGACCAGAGTTTCCCCACCCATCAAAGGCATCTGCTCCCCGAGGATCGAATGAGATAATCCACGTGAAGCCCTCAATAAATAGTAGCTCCCATTATTATTATTATCACTGCTGCTGTTCCCCTTTTCAACCGGATCTTGGTTGTGACGTGCCACCAGCCCCTAGGAGATGCAGGAAATAAGGAGGGATCGTGTAAAACGGCAGGAATCTTACTCCCCGGCAGCGCTCTGCCGTCTTTCCGGATCTTTGCTATTTAAAGTGACGCCAGCTCTAAGCCTTAAAATTGAGACGCTAACTGATTTTGCCATTCTGACCTCCCCATGGTCTTCTCGTCCTGTCTGCACCCAGCTGGCCGCGCGCGCGCGTGCCCGCCGACCCCATGTCACGGCCGCCCCCGGCCTGTTTCGTTTCTCCTCCTCTCTGAGCCTTTGTCCAAACTTCCTCGATGCTCAGAATAACTTCCTCGTGCCGTGTGGCCGCACACGTACAAAAATGCCCCTGGTCCTTTAAGCGTTGCTCGAGTCTCATTCTCATTGAGGAGTTTTCCTTGACGGACTCCAATAACCCTTAAAACGACCTGCACCATTCCAGCCCCGGGCTTCCTCCCGAGCGCTCCCTGCGGATCCCCCGGCACGACGGATGTGGGGGCGGACTCGAGCGCCCCATCGCCCGTGCTCAGGGTCCAGGCCCCGTGGCGTCAGGGAGCCTAGCCAGTCGCTAACAGGCATGCCGCGTGGAGGAAAAACGGACTCTCGAGGGCGTGAACACAGGAGAGACCGCTCTGTGGGGGTAAGAGCAGCGCGCGAACGTAGGTGATCTCAGGCTCTTACAGGGACTTTACAAATGTGTGTGTGCAGACCGACGCGATCATCTCCTGCGGGACGACACTTCCAGCCAAACCGAGGGTCTGGACATCACGGAGTGCCGTGCTTCGGGGCGGCGGAGCGCCCCGCGTGCGCGCGCCCAGCCAGACGCAGAGAGCCGTGGCGACCACCAGAGGCAGAACTGTGCGGAAGACAGCTTGCGGAGAACGGATTTAGACGAACATGCTGCTTCCCATGCCCTTCCTAGAAGACATTCTGCGTAGGGGGAGGCAAAGCTGGGGGCGATGGTCTCTCTCAGGAACCTAGCTCTTTTATTTTGCTGCCTTCCCCCAGACAGAACTCCCGCTGCGCATAAGGAGCAGAACTTAAACCCCGTCACTCTGTGCAGGCTGTGCTGGTAGAGCCCACAACGCGCTCAGAGGAGGAAAGCTCTAGAAGGTCGCTGCCCGACAAGGTGCCGTGCACACTGGGCTCTGGAAACACCTCCGCACAAAGGCGGCCACAGAATAAACCCAACTGGCTGGTTAATACTGACTGAAAAGCCACCGGACGGATCCCGAATATTGGAGAATGCGGTGATTATGTGAACTGCTAGCTCCTCCCGGAAAGGAAAGTCACTGTGAGAACAAGAGCAGGCGTTTAGTCACAGAGGCCACGGGCCACACCTGTGCTCCAAGCCCAAGGATGACAAGGGGCGGGGGAAGCACGCCCGCTCACCGGGTCAGACAGACGCTCCCGGGGGGAGGGCTGCCTGGCGGTGGGGCGGGGGGAGGGGTGCTCTGACCGAAGCACGGGCTGTACGATGAGAAGGCCCAGGCAGGCGGCAGCTGTAAGTGCGCGGATGGCACGTTCCAAGGGACGAGACCGTAGGTGGTTAGTTTTCAGGGACTCGAGGACCCCCCCCTGGCTGCGGTCAGACAAGAGGCAGGACGCCCGGAAGAGTCCCTGGAGACGAGGAAGCAGGCACACGCACCTGCCAGGGCATCGTCCTTCGAATGAGGAAGGGGCCCTGGGGGCGGGCGCGTGCTGGGCATGGGGGCAACGCTCCACCTGGGCCCGCAAGCCGCAGGCTTTTCCAGCAGCCCCCCACAGACTCAGTCTCTCCTCCGTGCCCAGGCTGAGACACCCTCGTTTGCAGCGGTCGCTTGGCATGGTGCGATGCCAGACGAAGCCGGGCAACTGGAAGCCAGGATTAGGTTTACCCACGGCAACGTCCTGCCGCAGCAGCTGTTGGGTCTACGGGGAAGACCCGATGCTGAATCTTTTAATTAGCACAAATCGTGCTAAAATTACTTTAAAGCCCTGTCTGATAGATAACATCCAACAGTGGGGATTTCCGTTAAACACCGGTGAACGGGCCGTCGACAAAACGCCACGGGCAAAGCGTGTGGCAGCAAAGCCAGCACCTAATGCACGTCTGCACACACGTGTCGAGACAGGTTCCGACGTCCACGCTTACGTTCCCCTCCCCCGCTGTCCCCAAAAAAGGGTGGGAGGGGAACGCTCCAAAATTCAGAGGGTGCATCAGGAATTGGGGGAAAGTCGTAAGGAGCACGAATTGCGTGTTTTCCTTTGACGAGAACAGGAGACAGACACGCCCCCCCCCCAAGCCCCCACGACGTAAACTGTGCACCGGTGGTGAGAGTGCACACGGGGTCACACAGGCCAAGTGTGACGAGGCCGTAAATTCTGCGTTATTTCCCGGTCCCGCCGCCTTCCCGTGCGTGGCCGTGGGGAGGCCACGCGCCCTGTCTGCAGCCCCGCTTCCCAAAGCTGTCAGGCGGGGATGCGATCCGCTCCTCCCTGACCAACTGGAACACGTGGGGCGACGTGGGTGGCACCTCTGTCAACCTCTGTCAAGGACCCCACGCTCCACGGATGGAACGGGACGCGCGCACTGCTCCCGCAGCTGCCCCGCGGGGCCCGCACTCAGCACGTGGGCGGTCAGGGCGCCACGTCCAGCCCCCGGCTCGGGACCGAGGACCGCGAGGGGGCCGCGCCCTCTCTTACCACTGCTGATGGCCGAGTTTGCAATGACCGTAGCCTCACTCCACTGGTCGGCACTGGAGACAGAGTAGGAGCGTTGCTGCATGCTGTCCGGCCGGCTGCTGAAGGAGCCCAGGCTGATGCCGCTTGCCATCTGAGACCCAGACGCACTAGTGACATTCCCTAGGAATAAACAAGTCAGGTGAACACCACCTCGGACTGCAGACCCCAGAAGCCAGCACGAGTTAGTCTAGAGGCCTACGTGCTTACACACGAGTGCACCCCGGCACCGAGAGCGGCTGCGTCCTAAGTGGAAAACGGAAGAGCCGGACAAAACGGTATTCGAGACGAAAGTA
>NW_024412433.1:4800058-4814068 GCF_014898765.1 Herpailurus yagouaroundi
GGGGCCTGATGACGCCCCGTAAAGGAGCCCAGCCACACGGCATGGTCCCAAACGAAGATGCCGACACAACGTCACGTCTAGGCGGAGCAGGGGTGAACACGGAAGAAGAGCCACAGTCCCAGCAGGCCGGCGAGACGAACCCCACAGGAGCCCCACCGTGGCGACGCGTCAACCGAAATGAAAACGGCCACAAGAGGCAGCCAACTGCCTGATGCCACAGGACGGCTTTCGTGGTGAAGCTGTACTGGATGATCAGCACAAATCAAAGCTCCTAAATGTGACATCGGAGGAGACGCAGGCTCTTTTAAACCAGGTAAGTTTACTCTTATCCTTGAAGAGACGGAGCAGAGGAAAAACAGCCTCAGCGAATGCACGGCACAGAGGGGCTGTGATGGAAAGGGTCCCATCATACGCTTAATGATATGAGACAGGTGCTCAGCATCAGAATGAATGATCGTCTGGTCACACCAATTTTAGACTCAAAAACATGATTAAGTGCCTCTCTCTAAAGCCGGGCCAATCACACCTTGCTGGGAGCGAAGTCGTTTGTCGGGTTATGCAGACTTTCAAAGGCGCTAGGTCTGTTTTGTTTTCAACTTTCCCCTGATTATTTTAGTTTAGAGCCAATTAAGTTCTCGATTGCTTTAATAGAAGGTTTTCATAGCACAGGATTTTAAATACATAGGCTGGATTAGTAGTTCCCAAATCTGGCCAATTACCAGAATTACCTGTGGAGTTTTTTGAACACAGAGGCTTCAAAATGTCTGCATTTTGATTCGGGAGGCCTGGGGGTGGGGCTTGAAAGAATGCACGTCTCCAACAGCACCTGGTGACTCTGGTGCCTCTGTTGCACTGGAGGTGGGGACCAGGGCTCCACTCCAAACAACGGACCCCACCCTGATCATAATCCCACGGAGCATGGCAAAGTCACAAAATCATCTACTCAAACGTAACGAGCCAGTGATCAAGGAACATGAAAGATTTTGCTTCAAAAAAGTGTATTTCTACCTTAAGAAAGGAGGCTGATTTTAGGCTGTTATCTGAACTGGGCGCATCTGGAAAGTCATAAGGGAAATTATTCCTAGGCAGGTCTGCCCGATTCCAGAAAAAAAAAAAAAAAAAAAACAACAACACCACAGGAAAGGAAGAAAAGACGGACCCAGATCTTCCCAAGAGTCAGGAGCACGTTAGAAATGCAGACTCCCAGGCCCAGACCCGGCACCTGTCTTTTCAGAAGATCCGCAGGTAATTCTGAGCGCACCTGCTAGAGATCAGGTACCCGGAAATCACTATGGACGTGGAACAACACCGACGGCCAGAGTTCTTCATCACCTCGGGCTCCTGGTATCAGAGATGCCCGAGGGAAGTGCACAGGGCCGTGGTCGGGAGCCCCCGTCCGGGCTCCTCTGTCTACCCACAGGGTCAGGAGCCAGTTTAACCACGTCCCTCCTAAGCACCGAGGTTCTGATTTTCAGGCTCGCCCAGACCCTGAAGTCCTGGAAACACACATCCCGAACGACGGCGCTGGCTAGCAGTCCTGCACCTGCTCCGGCGCTGATCCCCACGGCAGCCTGGGGAGGGAGGGGGGCCAGGTGTCCGGCATCTCAGACACAGAGGAGCGGCCCAGGCCAGCGGGGGTGGCACTAAGGGGGAGACCGCACGCTCCTCCAGGGATCCGCCACACTCGGGGTGCCCTTAGCGGTCTCCTGGATGTGCTTGTCCTTGGCCAGATCCCTATGACAACAGGGCAGCGTCTGGGCAGCCGACGAGCTTGCTCCCATTGGGTGTCCCCCGGCAGCCCACGTCCACACCCGGGTCCACCTGCCACCTTCCTGCCGCACCCTTTCTTTGCCCTGCTCTCCTGGAAAGGCACCCACTGGCCTCAACCAGTGGGGAGCAGGTGCACGCAAGGGGTGTGAAATGGTGTGCGTAGAACCAGGCTTCCTCTGTGAGCTGCCGCGGGGGGTGGGCTGTCCCCAAGCCTTGCTGGGGCACCCCTCTCCTGCTCCCACTGGGCCTGCCTGGTCTCTGTGCCATTTCTGCCAGTCCTGGTGCCCACACCTTCTGACCCTGGGCCTTCTCTTCCATTCGGGTACCCTCATATACACCTCCACTCAAGAGCCACATTTGGGACTACCCCCCCCCGCCCCCACCCCCCAGGGGCCCTTGAAGCCATTCCCCCCGTCATCACGTGAATTCTCAGCAGACAGGGGCTTCAAGGACACTGCCAACATTTCTGCGGTAGGGGGAAAGGGAAAGAGAGAGGACGCCACGAATTCCCACCCCACTGCTGAGCCAGGCCCCCCGAGCCCGAACCACCCGCAGGCGCACCTGCCGTTTGCCGAAACCCACAAGGAGATGATCCTTCGCCCTTATGCTGCCCATTCACACCTGTGACGCGTCACGACCCAGTGTGCAAGCTGCCCACAAGACATCACCTTACACCAGCTTTCCGCACACGAGGCCAAAGCAGCTGGGGAAACCAACACAAGTTCACGGTCTCTGCCGACGACGCCAGGACGACACTTCCCTTGTTCGTTTTCCCGGGAGTGTGGCTCCCAGAGCACAACCAGCCTAAACCGCTCCTGACACGCTTCCCTCCAAAGGCAGAGGGAATTCTCCAAGTGCGTCTGACCCTGCGTACGCGTGACAGGACTCCAGAGGGACCTGTGTGCACAAGCACAGCGGAGTCAGTCTGACCTCTGACAGGAACACAGGCGGTATTCTAACGGAGGTATGTGACAAAGAGCTGCTCTTAGGTTGACAAATTCTTCGTCTCCAGGCCAAACAGCCACTGTAGAAGGTGGAGAGGAGATTCCTTGAAATGGACACACTAAAGCCAGTCTACTGCTCACGTATCTGCAGCTGGTCTGTTGGTTTTCAAACTTCCGGCTGTTTGTCAGACGAAATATTTTTTTTAAATGTTTATTTGTTTTTGAGAGAGAGAGAGAGAGAGAGAGAGAGAGAGAGAGAGAAAACGAGCAATCAAGCAGGGGAGGAGCAGAGAGAGAGGGAGACACAGAATCTGAAGGAGGCTCCAGGCTCTGAGCTGTCAGCACAGAGCCTGACGAGGGGCTGGAACTCATGGACCTTGAGATCGTGACCTGAGCTGAAGTCAGATGCTCAGTCACCGACCAAGCCACCCAGGCGCCCCATTGTCAGATGAAATTTTAAGCACAGTTTCAGTATTTAAAGCTGCTGGGGGTTTGGCTCCTGAGGGGACCCCCCCCAAGGAACCAAACTGGGGCCTATGGGGTGAAGAACCTTCTGGCAAGACTGTGCGCTCCTGGTGTCTGATTGTGGAGTTGGTGTGAGACCCAATGCAGCTGTACAAAATTCTTCAGAAAGCTGAACCTTAGGGCCCTCCCGCCTATGAGGGTCCTTGTCCCAACCACACCCAAGTCCCAACTGTTGGGACTACAGGTAAACCCCATGACTGAGTTCTGGCCACAGGACTGCATGTTTGTGGACACATAATCACAAAAGTAATGTTTTAAAACAGATCCATAGACTTGGGGCCAGAAGTCTGGGGTGAGCTCACAGACGCACTTCTGCTAGGTACTCAATGATTTCTTTTTTAAAGTAGAATTGGGGAGATTTCTTCTAAAAATATGTGGTTTCTGGCATTGTTTGAAAACTTGTTTTACTATCTGGCAGCAATGGGATCGTGCCCGAGCTCTCTGAATTGACAAGGTGGCAGCCAGGGCACCTGGCCGCCCTCCCGTGCAGCCCATCTAATCCTCATCTTTGGCAACTGCGAGCTATGAAATCTTTCACAGTTACGCGTAAGAGAAATCTCATTTCAGAAGTAAAACATTTCCGATCTTCTCTCAAGAGAGGAAACCTCTTTTTCATAAACATTCTATTTTAACATCAGTGAAAACTTTTCCAAGTATCAAATAACAAAAGACCAATGAGGAGCGCCTGGGTGGCTCGGTGCGTTAAGCGTCCGACTTCGGCTTAGATCACGATCTCATGGTTCGTGAGTTCGAGCCCCGCACCGGGCTCTGTGCTGACAGCTCAGAGCCTGGAGCCTACTTCGGATTCTGTGTCTCCCTCTCTCTCTGTTCCTCCCTCCGGTCACACTCTCTCTCGTTCTCTCTCTCTCAAAAACAAATAAAAACATTAAAAAAAAAAAAAAAAACTGTGTGACATAACAAAAAAGTTATGAAGGGTTAAAAAAAAAAAAAATACCGTTTTTGCCCTAAACATACAGCTTGGGGATCGACACAAGCAGGCACGTGCCTTTAAATGTAAATACATGAAAACACAGGTTTTAACTCTGAGGCAGACCAGTGGCCTGCAGACTGGTCACGGCCCCGTGAAAGCAGTCTCACTGGCTTGCTGTGGCCCGTGGAGCATTTCACCCCGTGTGAGCAGTCCTGGGCCAGTGGTCACTCTCTGAGGCCTTTCTACTTGCTCTGCGTGAGTCCGCTGGTCCAAGAAAGCGACAACCCCCAAGTGTTTTCCTGAATATCTTCAGTGACTATACAGATTCAAAATCTAATTACGGTATCATAGGTCACTTTATACACTCAGGCCATCCAACAAAGGCTAACGCGTAATTTCACGTCTATTCCTGAGTAAATGTCACTAATTGTCTCCGGTCAGGCAACGCTGTCCCCTGCTTCTAGATTTTCATACGTACGCATCCAGCGATGTCTGCCCTGTGTGTCACCACACAGGGAGATGTTTTCACCACTTGTGAAAATACCTCTGAAGCATGTAAGGGAGATGCTATGCTTAAAATCACTTTATTTTCTCTCCAAGTACTCGAGGGCTGCATCTTTGAATGGATGGTAATTCATTTCACGTTAACAAGTTATTAATTAAGGCTGAGGATCTGGGGTTCTCAGCTGGGAAAGACGCCCATGACTTCTCAGATTTCCTGGCAGTTAAGGATCAAAGACCAAGGCCACCTGGGATGCAAGTGTGGCCTGGGCACTGTGCTAAACGCAGTCAGAGTGGGCCTCAAGTGCAGGACGAGGCTTCAGGCAGGCTGAGTGGCTCCGGCAGGCGCCCACCTCGACGCACGTCCGTTTGCCACAGACTTCCGTCACTGTGGCTGAGAAACCGGGAATGTGGCTATCAGACCGGGGAAGAACACAGCACGTGGCTGGGAACCACCTGTCTGGTGGCCGTGGCGGCGTGTCCCTGGAGGGGACAGACTCTACAGGCTGGATTGGAACATCCTCTCTCTTGGGGACAAGAGGCAGGTCTCCCTAAGCTCTAAGCCAGGGTCAACGGACAAGAGGGCTTAAAAGGAAGCCAATGGGATACTCCCCCCTCCTCCCAGGGACATGCACCAGAGCTGCGGCCTCCTTGAAGGTGGGAGGAGGGGTGCCGTCTCTTCTCTCCTGCCCTTCCTCCGCCTCATCCCCGCCTTCCATGCCCCCAGGGCCGACCAGACCCCCCGCCCCACCACTGCCGGTAGACTGCTCCGTGATCTCCTGTCTCTTCGTGTGGTGGGGCACAGGCACTGGCGCCCTTTTGTTGTCGGTGATCTGTTCAGGGACGTCTGTACAGTGAACAGACTTGGACGGTAGGGATACACGTCTGCCTCCAGAGGAGGGCAGGTGTGTTTACCGTCCGGGGTAACGGCATCGCCTTCCACGGCACGGGGTCAGGCAGGCTTGCGTGTCTCCCACTGTAAAAGACTGGGGTTTCCTAAACTTGGGGTTCCTCTGCTGCAATGCAACCCAGTGTGCGTGCTGGCGTTCCCTGGCCCTTGGTGAAACTGGTGCACGACAAGGCCTATGCTCTGGGCACCTGCTACGGCCGCGAGGATTCACTTGAGGCCAGGACTCTTGGCATCTCGGATACAGGCAGGCTGGCTCCTTAGCTCGCCGGCGGGGTGGAGGCTTGCTGCCCGTCCTAGCACGGACCTCCTAGGCCTCCCCGTCTCCCTACCCTGGACCGGCGGATGCCGTGTGCCGGGCACAGTGAAGGAAACAGAGTCTGCGCCTTAGAACACGGCTGTACTGGGCCAGCCCACACGTGGCCAAAGACACAAGGCCAAGGAACACAAGGGCTGTGAGAAGGTACGAGGGGCGGGAGAGAACACCTGCTGGAAGGTTCTGGACAGACTCCGCGGGACACTGCAGGCTTATTTTAGATTTGGGAAACGGAGGCCTCTCTCTCCAGAATGGTATGGAAAGAGGGGTCTCGCACTGTCCCAGGACAACCCAAACTCCTTTCTGATGGACTCACCTCACGTGAAGTGTCCCCTGAACGGTCCGATACGAAGTCTCTCTCTCTCTCTCTCTCTCTCTCTCTCTCTCTCTCTCTCAAGGTGGCTCTTTGTGTTTGGCATCAGTCAAGAACGCTCACGGCGTCACCCTCGGGACGGCCCGCACCGGGGCTGGCCGGGTGTCTGCCCACCACGGGAGCCCCACACACCGGGCGGGAGGGATGAGCTACTGACGTGGCCACCACAGGACAAGCTTCACAGAAAGGACGTGCGGAAGAGACCAGGCACCGACTGCTGGGACGCCCGCCCGACGGCCCACGGCCAACAGGCAACGCGGGCCTTGGCGGGAGAAAGCGCGGTGACCACCTCACGGGAGCGTGCGTGGGTGAAGAGGGGCAGCAGGGCGGCCACCCACAGGCTCTGCTGTAACCGAGGACTGTGCGCTTTCTGTGTACGTTCTCGTGATGCGACGTCTCCCCAACGCCCCGGAAGGGTAAAAGTAGCTCATCTGAATGGTTTGGGCATACACAGGTCAGGTCCGCGAGCATGAGAGACAGAGCTGCGTGGGACAAGGAGACAGGTGCACTGGCCTCAATCCTCAAAGAGGGGCCCAGCCCTTCGCTGGAGGAGACGGTGCTTCTGTAGGCGGGGGGACACAAAAAGACCTGTTTGTGATCTGCCTCGGTATCTCTCCCCCGAATATTATCTGCATTACCAGGAAACACAGGGTCGACTACCTGGCCCATTCTGAACTCAGAAGGAGGGTCTCCTCCGACGCCCCATCTACGGATCAGCTGGCTGCTGGCCTTGATTAGCAGGGGGCAGCTCCATTACCATGCTAATCCACGGGGCCTCAGCCCCATCGCCTTGATATGGATATGCGTGTGCTTACGGGGCCGGCCTGATTAGCGCGAGCTTCCATGTGTCAAAAGCGCCAGATTCTTCCCAAAGAATAATTCTGGCTTTACTTACATCCCTAAAGTGTAAGAGTTGATTTGAAAAGGTACTTACCTCCACCATATGCTATTTTTCTGAAAACAATTTGCATTTCAAAGTGACGACGGCATTTATATCTGAATGAAGATCAGTGTGTTGCCTGAACTGGTCTCAAACGAGCCTGAAAAAGACGCTGGGTTTCTATTGAACGCGGATGTTTTCGTCCGCCAAATGACATCAAAGACAGCATTCCTCTTTTAAGCTATAGGCTTCTTACATAAAAAGTAGCTTGCTCTGGTTTTTTAAAAATATACTCGGAGATATAAGGTCTTTCACGGCATTCAAATAAAGGTTCGTCAACAGTCGTTTCTTTTAAGTACAGAATTTTGCTCCTTGCACTTTCTGTTCTGGTTTGTCTTCACGAACAAGCCCGGCCCGCCCAAAGGCTCGAACTGGAAAAAGAGTATTTGGCGTCCGAATGATCGGTTACGCAGCCAGAGGAAGAGCAGCAGTTGGCGACAGGTGATAGATCACTGAAGTTTCCTGCGCATCGAGCGAGGGGGGCACGAGAGCCACGGAGGGGTCTCTGAGTGCGTGGGTATAAGCCAGACCTTTATGTCCACGGTGGAGTCTCATACCTTTTAAAAACGGATCATAATTACAGGACGGGACTGATGGGAGCTCCCCCTCCCCCCTTGGAGTCCTCACTCTCAGAAACACACAGGGATTATTTAGTTATTTTAAGGTTTATTTCTGAGAAAGAGAGGGAGAGAGCGCACGCGCCCAGAGGAGGGGCAGAGAGAGAGAGGGAGACACAGAATCCGAAGCAGGCTCCAGGCTCTGAGCTGACAGCACTGAGCCCGACGCGGGGCTCGAACTCACAGACCGCGAGATCATGACCTGAGCCACAGTAAGATGCTTAACCGACTGAGCCACGCAGGCGTCCCCATAGAGACTGCTTTCTTAGGTCAATTCTCATTCCTACCTGGCTTCTGATGTTACAAAAGCTTGGGAGCTTGGGTGTGAGGCTGCCCTGCACACCTCCTGGGGTGTGGACCCCCGCTGCGCGTGGGCGGGGAGACCAGTTTGCTGGAACCGGAACAGGACGGCGGAGGCTACTCTAACGGCCACGCCACTTCAAACTAGGCCTTCGCCATCTGTTCGTCCTCTAATTATAAACCCAAAAAGAATATAATTCACAACACTACCATAAAAAGTGAGATACGGGTGATTTAAGTGCCTATGAGCAGGGCCGTTCGCCTCACTATTTGCATTGGAAATCTGCCCTCCTTTTTGGCAACCAAGACTTCAGGCTAAGAGGATTTTTTTTTTTTTTCCAAGGACACATTCGGTGTCTTAAAGATGTAGGCGTCCAGGATTCTGCATTGTTGTAACGTGACACTTGTTTTGTGAAAGGGTGCATTCAACACATCTACTGTTGAGACCGAATCGTGGGTTTCTGAGACTACCAAGTATCTTTTTTTGTGATGTGTTTTCCACACCAGGGAAGAAAGCACGTACGGGGTCCACACTGGGCGGTAACAGCAAGTGTGACTGCCACCGAACACAACCGCATGGCCACAATCAGAACGACAAGTCTTGGGATCAGTTCAGTTATCTCCTCAAATGTGGAAAGAGCTCATTTTACTCTGACTTCTCCCTCTTCTACTTATGATGCCAAGGGGGAAAAAAATGAGTCAGTTCTATTGTCTTTAAAACTTATCTGGCAAAATTATATAGATAAAAGTGAGTGAGATAAACGAGAAGTCTACCAAAATCTCATGTCACAGAGCAACTCACTGTTGAACATGAGCATCAAATGTTCTTAGTGGCGGCTGCAGAAATGGTGTGATTTTAGATTCCACTTCTTAATTACGGCTCTCTAGCCATTTTCGCACGTGGGCCCATCATCTTTAGAATAATTTTAGATACGTAACATCTTGCTGATCTAATGCAGTTTTTATACTGCTACTTTCCGACTTCTGGATCGCTTCGTTTCCAATTTCTCACTGGTGTAAACAACACTGCAAAGGACATCTTTTATTCACGCTTTTCCTCTGGATAAAATCCCAGGAGAGTCATCACAGAGTCAAACAGCATTAATATCTTCCTGGCTTCTGACTTGTGGCCTGACACACGTTGCTGATTTTCTTAGGCCAGTGGGCTAGAAGAAGATTGGAACCCAGGCATCGTGAAAACAATTCAGCTCACGATTTGTAAAGTGGATGTAATGACAGCGATGGTGACAAGGAAGGAGGAGGAGGAGAAACGGTGATACTAATGACGAGGACATGAATATACCTCACGTGGCCGAATGACACAAAGATCGCGTTGTGTGAAGCGATGGGTAAACTAAAAAGCTTCTGCAGACAGGAGCATTTGTTAATTTCACCATTGGCGACTTTTCCTTCTCTCTGTAGTTTATTTAAAAATTTTTTTATGTTTATTTATTTTGAGAGAGAAAGAGAGAGACACCAACCATGAGTGGGGGAGGGGCAGAGAGCGAAAGAGAGAGTCCCAAGTAGGTTCCGCACTGTCAGCACAGAGCCTGACGTAGGGCTCGGTCTCACGAACCGTGAGATCATGACCTGAGCCAAAATCAAGAGTTGGATACTTAACTGACTGAGCCACCCAGGCACCCCTCTATCATTTATTTATTTTTTTTTATTTAAAAAAAAATTTTTTTTTAACGTTTATTTATTTTTGAGACAGAGACAGAGCATGAACGGGGGAGGGGCAGAGAGAGAGGGAGACACGGAATCGGAAGCAGGCTCCAGGCTCTGAGCTGTCAGCACAGAGCCCGACGCGGGGCTCGAACTCACGGACCGTGAGATCGTGACCTGAGCTGAAGTCGGACGCTTAACCGACTGAGCCACCCAGGCGCCCCATATCGTTTATTTTTTTAATAAAAGCTTAAAATGGTGACATTGCTAAACTTGTCTGTCTCTAAATTCTGAAGAGTCTGTCTCCCTCACGTTTTTCTTGTGATAGCACTCCTCGCGGTCACCTGCTCACACCTGTGTCTTGCTGGTATCGTCCTCCTCACGATGCGGGAGCCCAAGTGCACGCTCGGCGCTGGGGCAATGCAGGCACGTGCCTCCCACCCTCGGTCTTCCAAAATCCCCGAAGTATTATGACCAGTTACGCCCAAGGGGTCAGAGGCACAGTTTATAAAAGGAAAGGAATAAACGGGATCGTGTGCTTGGGACACGGTGCAAGCCGTGTGGATGCTGGTGTAACCTGATGGTGAAGAAAGGGGAGCCAGGGAACCCGCGGGCCTGCTCACCCCCTGCTTCCGGGCTAGCGCTGCACCCCGGGGGATGTCCCAATTGCTGTCTGGGACAATTCAAGACCAAGATGTTAAGCACACCAGAAGGTCAGTTCTCACTTAAGTGACTGTACTTAGAAATAGGTTTAAATTTTTTTTTTTTCCCAAAGGCAAAGTCTGTCTATCCCAGTCGTCAGGCACCACGCTCGTCGCTGCAAAAACACTCTTTGCATCTTGCCCGAGTTTCTCCGCTTCAGAACACCTGCTGCTACAGACTCCTAGGTGTTGATGGAGACCTGCGTCACCATGCTTCCTTGCGCTGGCTTACACAACGCGCACCTCGTGCTTGTTTGGCTGCGACCCGTTACTCCTATGGGTGACACGGCCAAGTTCCCGTGCGATGCAGCGGTAACGAGGTATGGCGCCACCAAAAGGAGGAAAACAAAACTAAGGTTTTCTTTTAAGCAACAAAATATGATGACAGCATTCATATAACAGGGTTCTGTGAAACGGAACGCCTGAGACGTCCGTATCTTGCCCTCCAAACTCCCAACCACTACATTCAACCGTTCACGTTCTTCCTCGGCGATGGATAACGGTTCCGTCTTTGAGATGTTCTTTCTTCTTTCTTTGGTAAATGCGGTACGTGCTTTGCACAAAATCCATTTTGACTCGCCATCACCGTTCTGAGAGCCAATTTCTCTGGCTATCGCTACATTTATTCTCCCTTTCAGGGAGGAGGCCGAGGTGGTCATGTGGGTCTGCTTTCAAAGTGCCCCCTTCCCTCTCCCTTCCAGTCCTCGTGAAGTCGGTGCTCACGGAGAAACCACGTCAGTGGCGTGGAGGTGAACTGCTTGGCTGTGGATGTCCTTGGGTCTTACCACCCCCCAGAAATACTCCAGAAAGGCAAATGTTCTCCATATGAGCGGAAGCCATGAAACACTGGGCCACAAGGTTGGGAGATGGCAAGCGTCATGACTTCCCTGAAGCTCCTCCTCTGCCAGTGTGGGGATGGGGACGTAGTAAGGGGGCCAATCACGGGCTCCCCTCTATCCCAGAACGGCTCCTTCCTGAGGCCCAGGCCGGCACTAAGCCGCCTTCTTGATGGCTGAGGTCCTTCCTGGCACCCCCCTCTCTCAAATGCCGCCCCGCCCCGCCTCTCTCAAATGCCGACCATTTGCTGGTCCAGCTTGAAACACTATTCGTCACCAAACACACACACTTTTGAAAGGGAGAAAAAGTTTCCAAACCTGTTCTTTTACTTATAGGTGTGTCTGTCCCCAGAGTGGCGGACAGCTCAGCGTTTCCAGGGTTTTTAACTGAAATCATCACGATCGAGGTGCTTTTGGCAGTCCTTACAGAAAAGAACATCCCACTTAGAGTTCAAATAATTGAAGACGGCTTCCAAAAAATGGAAGGCAGGCTCCTGATTTACACCTGAACTTGTCCCCAGTGGTCCTGCCCACAGGGTGCTGGGCGGGGGAAACCAAACAGTGCTCATCCTCAATGGTTACCTCCAAGATGTCGCCTGGCGGGTGACAGGCACTAGTGTGGACTCAACAAAAACACAATTTGTGAACTCACGAAACTGGGAGGGGATAACAGGGAATTAACGGTCCACGCCTGGAAGAATGACAGAAGCAACAGAACGGATATTTGCCTAAACCTCAGTGGGAGAAACGTATCAACACAGAAACAGCTAGCAATAAGAATGCATGTCTCATAGAAGCTGCAGATGTCCGGGCTCTTCTAAAGGATAAAATAGTAACTTTCCGGTCTTTTAGTCATAGATGTAGCTAACAGAAACCCCACAAAACGTTTCTTCCTTTTCCTAAAAATAACGGGTTGTTAAATAGCCATCAAAACCCACTCCCGGTAAACCCCGGGATATCTGCACGGATGCAGATATCACGGGATGCTGCTGTTCGGATTTTTTTTTTTTTTTTCTTCCCGAGAAATAATTCTCAGCCAATCAGGCAAGTGTTCTACCAAGGGGCTAGGAGGGGGTTTAGCGGCGGGCGCCCGATTTATGTATCAGAGGATGAACGTTGTAAACAAAGTCCAAAGTGTGCGACAGGAAGGGGTGACGGAGGCCGGCACGCGGTGAGAAGCGAGCCCCGGGGTGCTGACGAGGGGCGGCCCGACAGACCGGGAGACGCACGTGACCGGCACCGGACCGTGTGAAACTGAACAAAGAAAAACTTTGCTTCTATGAGACAACAACGGATCGGGTTTTGATGTTGCGTTATTATTATTATTATTTTTTTTTTTTTTGGTAATAGCTATTACCGCCGTAACAGCAGCTTAGCGGCTCGGCGTCTGCGGTGTGAGCAGTTTTGATAAACAGCCTCTGTGGGCCACACAACGGGGATAATGTATCCTTAAGTACCGCCAATGAGCTGCCATTCTGCACAGCCAATTACTTCTGTGCGTCTGTCACTCAAAGGAAAAATGACTGAGCCCATTAGATCAAACCTTTGTCACTGTTCCTAATGCACTCTTAGGCCTCATTAATCTCCGGGAGCAGTAACAGAGCCGCCGGTGTCTCATTGCCTCCCCCGAACGGGCCCACGTGAAGCCTCTCATCTCTCCCCCAAGTGCACCGCGTTAATCAAGCTCTCCTTATTACCTCAGTCCCTGTCACGGCGGAGAGCGCGCTCCCTCTTAAATGCTCTCATTAGGACCCATCTTTAGAGCCGGCTAAGTGGAAAAAAAGAGAGAGGGAGAGAGGGAGAAAGAGGACGGGAGAGAAAGAGGAGAGGAAAAAGCAAGTCCGATCGCATTAATATTCATGACAATAATTAGTATTCTAGGTCACTGAATATTCATGCTATTAGTTTGGTTTTTTATGGGTTTGCTGGATGTCCTGATTACTGAAGTGTGGAGGAAACAGCATGGCGGAGACTTTAGATGTCAACGGCGGCTCGATACTCAAAACGCATCCAGATCCCCGCCCCCCACCCCGGAAAAGCAGCCTCAACCCTCCCGACGGCCTTCTTTCGTATTTTGAAAGCGCCGGGGGCCAGGAGCGGAGGGAGGGAGGCAAGGGGGCAAGGTCTCCCCCGCTACGAAGGCCCACGCGTCGCCCCGGTGCGGTAAAGCACAGTCGTGGTCCCGAATACTCAACAAAGACACCCTTTCAGGACAGGGAGGTATGCGGCAGCCCAGAACCAAATGTGGCAGGAAAAAAGAGACGCTGGGCCACGGCCCGCGAGCCCAGGGGGCCCTCGGAGATCCCGGAAAGCCCCGCAGAGCGCCTCTCTGCCCACCGCTCTGCCACTGCAGGGGGCACGCAGTCTGCAGGCAGCACGGGTTTACGGTGTTGAAGCCGCAACGACTACACAGAGGCTACAGAAACAACAGTGCGTGGCATGAAAACAGATGAATTCCAGGGGCGCCTGGGGGGCTCAGTCGGTTAAGCGTCCGACTTCGGCTCAGGTCACGATCTCACGGTCCGTGAGTTCGAGCCCCGCGTCGGGCTCTGTGCTGACAGCTCAGAGCCTGGAGCCTGCTTCAGATCCTTTGTCTCCCTCTTTCTCTGCCCCTCCCCTGCTCATGCTCTGTCTCTCAAAAATAAATAAATGTTAGGGGCGCCTGGGTGGCTCAGTCGGTTAAG